>NW_027662630.1:5000-195443 GCF_963989245.1 Nansenia antarctica | reverse complement strand
AGCTCCTCCCACTTTGACTTAAGCTCCTCCCACTTTGACTTAAGCTCCTCCCACTTTGACTTAAGCTCCTCCCACTTTGATTTAAGCTCCTCCCACTTTGACTTAAGCTCCGCCCACTTTGACTTAAGCTCCTCCCACTTTAACTTAAGCTCCTCCCACTTTGACTTAAGCTCCGCCCACTTTGATTTAAGCTCCTCCCACTTTGACTTAAGCTCCTCCCACTTTGATTTAAGCTCCGCCCACTTTGACTTAAGCTCCGCCCACTTTGACTTAAGCTCCTCCCACTTTGACTTAAGCTCCTCCCACTTTGACTTAAGCTCCGCCCACTTTGACTTAAGCTCCTCCCACTTTGACTTAAGCTCCTCCCACTTTGACTTAAGCTCCTCCCACTTTGACTTAAGCTCCGCCCACTTTGCCTTAAGCTCCTCCCACTTTGATTTATGCTCCGCCCACTTTGACTTAAGCTCCGCCCACTTTGACTTAAGCTCCTCCCACTTTAACTTAAGCTCCTCCCACTTTGACTTAAGCTCCGCCCACTTTGATTTAAGCTCCTCCCACTTTGACTTAAGCTCCTCCCACTTTGATTTAAGCTCCGCCCACTTTGACTTAAGCTCCGCCCACTTTGACTTAAGCTCCTCCCACTTTGACTTAAGCTCCTCCCACTTTGACTTAAGCTCTGCCCACTTTGACTTAAGCTCCTCCCACTTTGACTTAAGCTCCTCCCACTTTGACTTAAGCTCCTCCCACTTTGACTTAAGCTCCGCCCACTTTGACTTAAGCTCCTCCCACTTTAACTTAAGCTCCTCCCACTTTGACTTAAGCTCCGCCCACTTTGATTTAAGCTCCTCCCACTTTGACTTAAGCTCCTCCCACTTTGATTTAAGCTCCGCCCACTTTGACTTAAGCTCCTCCCACTTTGATTTAAGCTCCTCCCACTTTGACTTAAGCTCCTCCCACTTTGACTTAAGCTCCGCCCACTTTGACTTAAGCTCCTCCCACTTTAACTTAAGCTCCTCCCACTTTGACTTAAGCTCCGCCCACTTTGATTTAAGCTCCTCCCACTTTGACTTAAGCTCCTCCCACTTTGATTTAAGCTCCGCCCACTTTGACTTAAGCTCCGCCCACTTTGACTTAAGCTCCTCCCACTTTGACTTAAGCTCCTCCCACTTTGACTTAAGCTCCGCCCACTTTGACTTAAGCTCCTCCCACTTTGACTTAAGCTCCTCCCACTTTGACTTAAGCTCCGCCCACTTTGATTTAAGCTCCGCCCACTTTGACTTAAGCTCCTCCCACTTTGATTTAAGCTCCTCCCACTTTGATTTAAGCTCCGCCCACTTTGACTTAAGCTCCTCCCACTTTGATTTAAACTCCTCCCACTTTGACTTAAGCTCCTCCCACTTTGATTTAAGCTCCTCCCACTTTGATTTAAGCTCCGCCCACTTTAACTTAAGCTCCTCCCACTTTGATTTAAGCTCCGCCCACTTTGACTTAAGCTCCTCCCACTTTGACTTAAGCTCCGCCCACTTTGACTTAAGCTCCTCCCACTTTGACTTAAGCTCCTCCCACTTTAACTTAAGCTCCTCCCACTTTGACTTAAGCTCCTCCCACTTTGATTTAAGCTCCGCCCACTTTGACTTAAGCTCCGCCCACTTAGACACAAGCTCCGCCCACTTGTGTCAAAAGTGGGCGGAGCTTGTGTCAAAGTGGGCGGAGCTTAAGTGGGAGTGGCTTAGACAATTAGTGGGCGGAGCTTGTGTCTAAGTGGGAGTGGCTTAATTGAGTTAGTGGGCGGAGCTTAAGTCAAAGTGGGCGGAGCTTGTGTCAAAGTGGGCGGAGCTTAAGTAGGAGTGGGAGTGGCTTGGACACTTAGTGGGCGGAGCTTGTGTCTAAGTGGGAGTGGCTTAATTGATTAATTCAAATTGTCTCTCATTTGCCAACAAACGACCTACCTAGACTGTACGCAGGTCTACTAGACATTATTGCTCAAATGAGAGATAATTTGAATTAATCAATTAAGCCACTCCCACTTTCACACAAGCTCCGCCCACTAAGTGTCTAAGCCACTCCCACTCCCACTTAAGCTCCGCCCACTTTGACACAAGCTCCGCCCACTTTGACTTAAGCTCCGCCCACTAACTCAATTAAGCCACTCCCACTTTCACACAAGCTCCGCCCACTAACGGTATAAGCCACTCCCACTTCCACTTAAGCTCCGCCCACTTTGACACAAGCTCCGCCCACTTTTGACACAAGCTCCGCCCACTAACTGTCTAAGCCACTCCCACTTTGACACAAGCTCCGCCCACTAAATGTCTAAGCCACTCCCACTCCCACTTAAGCTCCGCCCACTTTGACTTAAGCTCCGCCCACTTTTACACAGCTCATTAACATACAGCTCATTAGCATGAATCTCATTAGCATGAAGCTCATTAACATACAGCTCATTAACATACACACACAGCTAATTAACATACATCTCATTAACATACAGCTCATTAGCATGAATCTCATTAGCATGAAGCTCATTAACATACAGCTCATTAACATACACACACAGCTCATTAACATACAGCTCATTAACATGACCATTCACATTCACATTCACATAAGCCCAGGAAGTCAGATGTACTTTACACTGCCTTGGGCTTAGGTCACAGAGAGAGATGTTAAACGCGTGCATCCACTATCTTCACCCTATCGTTTTTTTTTTTTTTTTTTTTTTTTTTTTATCACATTTTTTATTTTTTGTTCCCTTCCCCATTGGCTTTTATGATCGTGAGATCACGCTCTATCCAAAAAGGGGTAAGCCTCCGGTGAGGGCTAGCATGGCCAAAACGTGCAGGAAGCTTAATAACATCACGTCCCGGGGTCGTAGAGAGCTGGGGTTAGGCTTAAAATGACCGCGTAGACCTAAGGAACAGAAATGTGAAACCCGCGTGTCTCTACCCCCTTCATAGCCAAAGTTATACGTCCCGTAGTGTAATCCGCGGTTAGCATGTGACGAATCTGCGGGGGGGTCAATAGCGTCACGCCCCGGGGTCGTAGAGACCCGGGGTTAGGCTTAAAATGACCGTGTGGACCTAATGAACTTAAATATGAAATATGGTGTTTCTGTGACACCTACGCTTGCTGAGCTAGAGTCCTTTAACCGAGCCAGGGAGACCTAAGCTAACCTAGCTAGGTGGCGCGGGGACTTAGACGTTTTTTTTGCATTTTTTTTTTTTTTTTACTTTCTTTTTCGATGAAAGCTTAGGTGAAAGCATTTTTTTTACTTTTTATTTTTTTTTTTTTTTTGGGATTTAAGCTCCTCCCACTTTGATTTAAGCTCCTCCCACTTTGATTTAAGCTCCGCCCACTTTGACTTAAGCTCCTCCCACTTTGACTTAAGCTCCTCCCACTTTGACTTAAGCTCCTCCCACTTTGACTTAAGCTCCGCCCACTTTGCCTTAAGCTCCTCCCACTTTGATTTAAGCTCCGCCCACTTTGACTTAAGCTCCTCCCACTTTGATTTAAGCTCCGCCCACTTTGACTTAAGCTCCTCCCACTTTGATTTAAGCTCCTCCCACTTTGACTTAAGCTCCGCCCACTTTGCCTTAAGCTCCTCCCACTTTGATTTAAGCTCCGCCCACTTTGACTTAAGCTCCTCCCACTTTGATTTAAGCTCCTCCCACTTCGATTTAAGCTCCGCCCACTTTGACTTAAGCTCCTCCCACTTTGACTTAAGCTCCTCCCACTTTGACTTAAGCTCCTCCCACTTTAATATAAGCTCCTCCCACTTTGACTTAAGCTCCGCCCACTTTGACTTAAGCTCCGCCCACTTTGACTTAAGCTCCGCCCACTTTGACTTAAGCTCCGCCCACTTTGACTTAAGCTCCTCCCACTTTGACTTAAGCTCCGCCCACTTTGACTTAAGCTCCTCCCACTTTGATTTAAGCTCCGCCCACTTTGACTTAAGCTCCTCCCACTTTGACTTAAGCTCTGCCCACTTTGACTTAAGCTCCTCCCACTTTGATTTAAGCTCCGCCCACTTTGACTTAAGCTCCTCCCACTTTGACTTAAGCTCCTCCCACTTTGATTTAAGCTCCTCCCACTTTGATTTAAGCTCCTCCCACTTTGACTTAAGCTCCTCCCACTTTGACTTAAGCTCCTCCCACTTTGATTTAAGCTCCTCCCACTTTGATTTAAGCTCCGCCCACTTTGACTTAAGCCCCGCCCACTTTGATTTAAGCTCCTCCCACTTTGACTTAAGCTCCTCCCACTTTGACTTAAGCTCCGCCCACTTTGACTTAAGCTCCTCCCACTTTGATTTAAGCTCCTCCCACTTTGACTTAAGCTCCGTCCACTTTGACTTAAGCTCCTCCCACTTTGACTTAAGCTCCTCCCACTTTGACTTAAGCTCCTCCCACTTTGACTTAAGCTCCTCCCACTTTGACTTAAGCTCCTCCCACTTTGATTTAAGCTCCTCCCACTTTGACTTAAGCTCCGCCCACTTTGACTTAAGCTCCTCCCACTTTAACTTAAGCTCCTCCCACTTTGACTTAAGCTCCGCCCACTTTGATTTAAGCTCCTCCCACTTTGACTTAAGCTCCTCCCACTTTGATTTAAGCTCCGCCCACTTTGACTTAAGCTCCGCCCACTTTGACTTAAGCTCCTCCCACTTTGACTTAAGCTCCTCCCACTTTGACTTAAGCTCCGCCCACTTTGACTTAAGCTCCTCCCACTTTGACTTAAGCTCCTCCCACTTTGACTTAAGCTCCTCCCACTTTGACTTAAGCTCCGCCCACTTTGCCTTAAGCTCCTCCCACTTTGATTTATGCTCCGCCCACTTTGACTTAAGCTCCGCCCACTTTGACTTAAGCTCCTCCCACTTTAACTTAAGCTCCTCCCACTTTGACTTAAGCTCCGCCCACTTTGATTTAAGCTCCTCCCACTTTGACTTAAGCTCCTCCCACTTTGATTTAAGCTCCGCCCACTTTGACTTAAGCTCCGCCCACTTTGACTTAAGCTCCTCCCACTTTGACTTAAGCTCCTCCCACTTTGACTTAAGCTCTGCCCACTTTGACTTAAGCTCCTCCCACTTTGACTTAAGCTCCTCCCACTTTGACTTAAGCTCCTCCCACTTTGACTTAAGCTCCGCCCACTTTGACTTAAGCTCCTCCCACTTTAACTTAAGCTCCTCCCACTTTGACTTAAGCTCCGCCCACTTTGATTTAAGCTCCTCCCACTTTGACTTAAGCTCCTCCCACTTTGATTTAAGCTCCGCCCACTTTGACTTAAGCTCCTCCCACTTTGATTTAAGCTCCTCCCACTTTGACTTAAGCTCCTCCCACTTTGACTTAAGCTCCGCCCACTTTGACTTAAGCTCCTCCCACTTTAACTTAAGCTCCTCCCACTTTGACTTAAGCTCCGCCCACTTTGATTTAAGCTCCTCCCACTTTGACTTAAGCTCCTCCCACTTTGATTTAAGCTCCGCCCACTTTGACTTAAGCTCCGCCCACTTTGACTTAAGCTCCTCCCACTTTGACTTAAGCTCCTCCCACTTTGACTTAAGCTCCGCCCACTTTGACTTAAGCTCCTCCCACTTTGACTTAAGCTCCTCCCACTTTGACTTAAGCTCCGCCCACTTTGATTTAAGCTCCGCCCACTTTGACTTAAGCTCCTCCCACTTTGATTTAAGCTCCTCCCACTTTGATTTAAGCTCCGCCCACTTTGACTTAAGCTCCTCCCACTTTGATTTAAACTCCTCCCACTTTGACTTAAGCTCCTCCCACTTTGATTTAAGCTCCTCCCACTTTGATTTAAGCTCCGCCCACTTTAACTTAAGCTCCTCCCACTTTGATTTAAGCTCCGCCCACTTTGACTTAAGCTCCTCCCACTTTGACTTAAGCTCCGCCCACTTTGACTTAAGCTCCTCCCACTTTGACTTAAGCTCCTCCCACTTTAACTTAAGCTCCTCCCACTTTGACTTAAGCTCCTCCCACTTTGATTTAAGCTCCGCCCACTTTGACTTAAGCTCCGCCCACTTAGACACAAGCTCCGCCCACTTGTGTCAAAAGTGGGCGGAGCTTGTGTCAAAGTGGGCGGAGCTTAAGTGGGAGTGGCTTAGACAATTAGTGGGCGGAGCTTGTGTCTAAGTGGGAGTGGCTTAATTGAGTTAGTGGGCGGAGCTTAAGTCAAAGTGGGCGGAGCTTGTGTCAAAGTGGGCGGAGCTTAAGTAGGAGTGGGAGTGGCTTGGACACTTAGTGGGCGGAGCTTGTGTCTAAGTGGGAGTGGCTTAATTGATTAATTCAAATTGTCTCTCATTTGCCAACAAACGACCTACCTAGACTGTACGCAGGTCTACTAGACATTATTGCTCAAATGAGAGATAATTTGAATTAATCAATTAAGCCACTCCCACTTTCACACAAGCTCCGCCCACTAAGTGTCTAAGCCACTCCCACTCCCACTTAAGCTCCGCCCACTTTGACACAAGCTCCGCCCACTTTGACTTAAGCTCCGCCCACTAACTCAATTAAGCCACTCCCACTTTCACACAAGCTCCGCCCACTAACGGTATAAGCCACTCCCACTTCCACTTAAGCTCCGCCCACTTTGACACAAGCTCCGCCCACTTTTGACACAAGCTCCGCCCACTAACTGTCTAAGCCACTCCCACTTTGACACAAGCTCCGCCCACTAAATGTCTAAGCCACTCCCACTCCCACTTAAGCTCCGCCCACTTTGACTTAAGCTCCGCCCACTTTTACACAGCTCATTAACATACAGCTCATTAGCATGAATCTCATTAGCATGAAGCTCATTAACATACAGCTCATTAACATACACACACAGCTAATTAACATACATCTCATTAACATACAGCTCATTAGCATGAATCTCATTAGCATGAAGCTCATTAACATACAGCTCATTAACATACACACACAGCTCATTAACATACAGCTCATTAACATGACCATTCACATTCACATTCACATAAGCCCAGGAAGTCAGATGTACTTTACACTGCCTTGGGCTTAGGTCACAGAGAGAGATGTTAAACGCGTGCATCCACTATCTTCACCCTATCGTTTTTTTTTTTTTTTTTTTTTTTTTTTTATCACATTTTTTATTTTTTGTTCCCTTCCCCATTGGCTTTTATGATCGTGAGATCACGCTCTATCCAAAAAGGGGTAAGCCTCCGGTGAGGGCTAGCATGGCCAAAACGTGCAGGAAGCTTAATAACATCACGTCCCGGGGTCGTAGAGAGCTGGGGTTAGGCTTAAAATGACCGCGTAGACCTAAGGAACAGAAATGTGAAACCCGCGTGTCTCTACCCCCTTCATAGCCAAAGTTATACGTCCCGTAGTGTAATCCGCGGTTAGCATGTGACGAATCTGCGGGGGGGTCAATAGCGTCACGCCCCGGGGTCGTAGAGACCCGGGGTTAGGCTTAAAATGACCGTGTGGACCTAATGAACTTAAATATGAAATATGGTGTTTCTGTGACACCTACGCTTGCTGAGCTAGAGTCCTTTAACCGAGCCAGGGAGACCTAAGCTAACCTAGCTAGGTGGCGCGGGGACTTAGACGTTTTTTTTGCATTTTTTTTTTTTTTTTACTTTCTTTTTCGATGAAAGCTTAGGTGAAAGCATTTTTTTTACTTTTTATTTTTTTTTTTTTTTTGGGATTTAAGCTCCTCCCACTTTGATTTAAGCTCCTCCCACTTTGATTTAAGCTCCGCCCACTTTGACTTAAGCTCCTCCCACTTTGACTTAAGCTCCTCCCACTTTGACTTAAGCTCCTCCCACTTTGACTTAAGCTCCGCCCACTTTGCCTTAAGCTCCTCCCACTTTGATTTAAGCTCCGCCCACTTTGACTTAAGCTCCTCCCACTTTGATTTAAGCTCCGCCCACTTTGACTTAAGCTCCTCCCACTTTGATTTAAGCTCCTCCCACTTTGACTTAAGCTCCGCCCACTTTGCCTTAAGCTCCTCCCACTTTGATTTAAGCTCCGCCCACTTTGACTTAAGCTCCTCCCACTTTGATTTAAGCTCCTCCCACTTCGATTTAAGCTCCGCCCACTTTGACTTAAGCTCCTCCCACTTTGACTTAAGCTCCTCCCACTTTGACTTAAGCTCCTCCCACTTTAATATAAGCTCCTCCCACTTTGACTTAAGCTCCGCCCACTTTGACTTAAGCTCCGCCCACTTTGACTTAAGCTCCGCCCACTTTGACTTAAGCTCCGCCCACTTTGACTTAAGCTCCTCCCACTTTGACTTAAGCTCCGCCCACTTTGACTTAAGCTCCTCCCACTTTGATTTAAGCTCCGCCCACTTTGACTTAAGCTCCTCCCACTTTGACTTAAGCTCTGCCCACTTTGACTTAAGCTCCTCCCACTTTGATTTAAGCTCCGCCCACTTTGACTTAAGCTCCTCCCACTTTGACTTAAGCTCCTCCCACTTTGATTTAAGCTCCTCCCACTTTGATTTAAGCTCCTCCCACTTTGACTTAAGCTCCTCCCACTTTGACTTAAGCTCCTCCCACTTTGATTTAAGCTCCTCCCACTTTGATTTAAGCTCCGCCCACTTTGACTTAAGCCCCGCCCACTTTGATTTAAGCTCCTCCCACTTTGACTTAAGCTCCTCCCACTTTGACTTAAGCTCCGCCCACTTTGACTTAAGCTCCTCCCACTTTGATTTAAGCTCCTCCCACTTTGACTTAAGCTCCGTCCACTTTGACTTAAGCTCCTCCCACTTTGACTTAAGCTCCTCCCACTTTGACTTAAGCTCCTCCCACTTTGACTTAAGCTCCTCCCACTTTGACTTAAGCTCCTCCCACTTTGATTTAAGCTCCTCCCACTTTGACTTAAGCTCCGCCCACTTTGACTTAAGCTCCTCCCACTTTAACTTAAGCTCCTCCCACTTTGACTTAAGCTCCGCCCACTTTGATTTAAGCTCCTCCCACTTTGACTTAAGCTCCTCCCACTTTGATTTAAGCTCCGCCCACTTTGACTTAAGCTCCGCCCACTTTGACTTAAGCTCCTCCCACTTTGACTTAAGCTCCTCCCACTTTGACTTAAGCTCCGCCCACTTTGACTTAAGCTCCTCCCACTTTGACTTAAGCTCCTCCCACTTTGACTTAAGCTCCTCCCACTTTGACTTAAGCTCCGCCCACTTTGCCTTAAGCTCCTCCCACTTTGATTTATGCTCCGCCCACTTTGACTTAAGCTCCGCCCACTTTGACTTAAGCTCCTCCCACTTTAACTTAAGCTCCTCCCACTTTGACTTAAGCTCCGCCCACTTTGATTTAAGCTCCTCCCACTTTGACTTAAGCTCCTCCCACTTTGATTTAAGCTCCGCCCACTTTGACTTAAGCTCCGCCCACTTTGACTTAAGCTCCTCCCACTTTGACTTAAGCTCCTCCCACTTTGACTTAAGCTCTGCCCACTTTGACTTAAGCTCCTCCCACTTTGACTTAAGCTCCTCCCACTTTGACTTAAGCTCCTCCCACTTTGACTTAAGCTCCGCCCACTTTGACTTAAGCTCCTCCCACTTTAACTTAAGCTCCTCCCACTTTGACTTAAGCTCCGCCCACTTTGATTTAAGCTCCTCCCACTTTGACTTAAGCTCCTCCCACTTTGATTTAAGCTCCGCCCACTTTGACTTAAGCTCCTCCCACTTTGATTTAAGCTCCTCCCACTTTGACTTAAGCTCCTCCCACTTTGACTTAAGCTCCGCCCACTTTGACTTAAGCTCCTCCCACTTTAACTTAAGCTCCTCCCACTTTGACTTAAGCTCCGCCCACTTTGATTTAAGCTCCTCCCACTTTGACTTAAGCTCCTCCCACTTTGATTTAAGCTCCGCCCACTTTGACTTAAGCTCCGCCCACTTTGACTTAAGCTCCTCCCACTTTGACTTAAGCTCCTCCCACTTTGACTTAAGCTCCGCCCACTTTGACTTAAGCTCCTCCCACTTTGACTTAAGCTCCTCCCACTTTGACTTAAGCTCCGCCCACTTTGATTTAAGCTCCGCCCACTTTGACTTAAGCTCCTCCCACTTTGATTTAAGCTCCTCCCACTTTGATTTAAGCTCCGCCCACTTTGACTTAAGCTCCTCCCACTTTGATTTAAACTCCTCCCACTTTGACTTAAGCTCCTCCCACTTTGATTTAAGCTCCTCCCACTTTGATTTAAGCTCCGCCCACTTTAACTTAAGCTCCTCCCACTTTGATTTAAGCTCCGCCCACTTTGACTTAAGCTCCTCCCACTTTGACTTAAGCTCCGCCCACTTTGACTTAAGCTCCTCCCACTTTGACTTAAGCTCCTCCCACTTTAACTTAAGCTCCTCCCACTTTGACTTAAGCTCCTCCCACTTTGATTTAAGCTCCGCCCACTTTGACTTAAGCTCCGCCCACTTAGACACAAGCTCCGCCCACTTGTGTCAAAAGTGGGCGGAGCTTGTGTCAAAGTGGGCGGAGCTTAAGTGGGAGTGGCTTAGACAATTAGTGGGCGGAGCTTGTGTCTAAGTGGGAGTGGCTTAATTGAGTTAGTGGGCGGAGCTTAAGTCAAAGTGGGCGGAGCTTGTGTCAAAGTGGGCGGAGCTTAAGTAGGAGTGGGAGTGGCTTGGACACTTAGTGGGCGGAGCTTGTGTCTAAGTGGGAGTGGCTTAATTGATTAATTCAAATTGTCTCTCATTTGCCAACAAACGACCTACCTAGACTGTACGCAGGTCTACTAGACATTATTGCTCAAATGAGAGATAATTTGAATTAATCAATTAAGCCACTCCCACTTTCACACAAGCTCCGCCCACTAAGTGTCTAAGCCACTCCCACTCCCACTTAAGCTCCGCCCACTTTGACACAAGCTCCGCCCACTTTGACTTAAGCTCCGCCCACTAACTCAATTAAGCCACTCCCACTTTCACACAAGCTCCGCCCACTAACGGTATAAGCCACTCCCACTTCCACTTAAGCTCCGCCCACTTTGACACAAGCTCCGCCCACTTTTGACACAAGCTCCGCCCACTAACTGTCTAAGCCACTCCCACTTTGACACAAGCTCCGCCCACTAAATGTCTAAGCCACTCCCACTCCCACTTAAGCTCCGCCCACTTTGACTTAAGCTCCGCCCACTTTTACACAGCTCATTAACATACAGCTCATTAGCATGAATCTCATTAGCATGAAGCTCATTAACATACAGCTCATTAACATACACACACAGCTAATTAACATACATCTCATTAACATACAGCTCATTAGCATGAATCTCATTAGCATGAAGCTCATTAACATACAGCTCATTAACATACACACACAGCTCATTAACATACAGCTCATTAACATGACCATTCACATTCACATTCACATAAGCCCAGGAAGTCAGATGTACTTTACACTGCCTTGGGCTTAGGTCACAGAGAGAGATGTTAAACGCGTGCATCCACTATCTTCACCCTATCGTTTTTTTTTTTTTTTTTTTTTTTTTTTTATCACATTTTTTATTTTTTGTTCCCTTCCCCATTGGCTTTTATGATCGTGAGATCACGCTCTATCCAAAAAGGGGTAAGCCTCCGGTGAGGGCTAGCATGGCCAAAACGTGCAGGAAGCTTAATAACATCACGTCCCGGGGTCGTAGAGAGCTGGGGTTAGGCTTAAAATGACCGCGTAGACCTAAGGAACAGAAATGTGAAACCCGCGTGTCTCTACCCCCTTCATAGCCAAAGTTATACGTCCCGTAGTGTAATCCGCGGTTAGCATGTGACGAATCTGCGGGGGGGTCAATAGCGTCACGCCCCGGGGTCGTAGAGACCCGGGGTTAGGCTTAAAATGACCGTGTGGACCTAATGAACTTAAATATGAAATATGGTGTTTCTGTGACACCTACGCTTGCTGAGCTAGAGTCCTTTAACCGAGCCAGGGAGACCTAAGCTAACCTAGCTAGGTGGCGCGGGGACTTAGACGTTTTTTTTGCATTTTTTTTTTTTTTTTACTTTCTTTTTCGATGAAAGCTTAGGTGAAAGCATTTTTTTTACTTTTTATTTTTTTTTTTTTTTTGGGATTTAAGCTCCTCCCACTTTGATTTAAGCTCCTCCCACTTTGATTTAAGCTCCGCCCACTTTGACTTAAGCTCCTCCCACTTTGACTTAAGCTCCTCCCACTTTGACTTAAGCTCCTCCCACTTTGACTTAAGCTCCGCCCACTTTGCCTTAAGCTCCTCCCACTTTGATTTAAGCTCCGCCCACTTTGACTTAAGCTCCTCCCACTTTGATTTAAGCTCCGCCCACTTTGACTTAAGCTCCTCCCACTTTGATTTAAGCTCCTCCCACTTTGACTTAAGCTCCGCCCACTTTGCCTTAAGCTCCTCCCACTTTGATTTAAGCTCCGCCCACTTTGACTTAAGCTCCTCCCACTTTGATTTAAGCTCCTCCCACTTCGATTTAAGCTCCGCCCACTTTGACTTAAGCTCCTCCCACTTTGACTTAAGCTCCTCCCACTTTGACTTAAGCTCCTCCCACTTTAATATAAGCTCCTCCCACTTTGACTTAAGCTCCGCCCACTTTGACTTAAGCTCCGCCCACTTTGACTTAAGCTCCGCCCACTTTGACTTAAGCTCCGCCCACTTTGACTTAAGCTCCTCCCACTTTGACTTAAGCTCCGCCCACTTTGACTTAAGCTCCTCCCACTTTGATTTAAGCTCCGCCCACTTTGACTTAAGCTCCTCCCACTTTGACTTAAGCTCTGCCCACTTTGACTTAAGCTCCTCCCACTTTGATTTAAGCTCCGCCCACTTTGACTTAAGCTCCTCCCACTTTGACTTAAGCTCCTCCCACTTTGATTTAAGCTCCTCCCACTTTGATTTAAGCTCCTCCCACTTTGACTTAAGCTCCTCCCACTTTGACTTAAGCTCCTCCCACTTTGATTTAAGCTCCTCCCACTTTGATTTAAGCTCCGCCCACTTTGACTTAAGCCCCGCCCACTTTGATTTAAGCTCCTCCCACTTTGACTTAAGCTCCTCCCACTTTGACTTAAGCTCCGCCCACTTTGACTTAAGCTCCTCCCACTTTGATTTAAGCTCCTCCCACTTTGACTTAAGCTCCGTCCACTTTGACTTAAGCTCCTCCCACTTTGACTTAAGCTCCTCCCACTTTGACTTAAGCTCCTCCCACTTTGACTTAAGCTCCTCCCACTTTGACTTAAGCTCCTCCCACTTTGATTTAAGCTCCTCCCACTTTGACTTAAGCTCCGCCCACTTTGACTTAAGCTCCTCCCACTTTAACTTAAGCTCCTCCCACTTTGACTTAAGCTCCGCCCACTTTGATTTAAGCTCCTCCCACTTTGACTTAAGCTCCTCCCACTTTGATTTAAGCTCCGCCCACTTTGACTTAAGCTCCGCCCACTTTGACTTAAGCTCCTCCCACTTTGACTTAAGCTCCTCCCACTTTGACTTAAGCTCCGCCCACTTTGACTTAAGCTCCTCCCACTTTGACTTAAGCTCCTCCCACTTTGACTTAAGCTCCTCCCACTTTGACTTAAGCTCCGCCCACTTTGCCTTAAGCTCCTCCCACTTTGATTTATGCTCCGCCCACTTTGACTTAAGCTCCGCCCACTTTGACTTAAGCTCCTCCCACTTTAACTTAAGCTCCTCCCACTTTGACTTAAGCTCCGCCCACTTTGATTTAAGCTCCTCCCACTTTGACTTAAGCTCCTCCCACTTTGATTTAAGCTCCGCCCACTTTGACTTAAGCTCCGCCCACTTTGACTTAAGCTCCTCCCACTTTGACTTAAGCTCCTCCCACTTTGACTTAAGCTCTGCCCACTTTGACTTAAGCTCCTCCCACTTTGACTTAAGCTCCTCCCACTTTGACTTAAGCTCCTCCCACTTTGACTTAAGCTCCGCCCACTTTGACTTAAGCTCCTCCCACTTTAACTTAAGCTCCTCCCACTTTGACTTAAGCTCCGCCCACTTTGATTTAAGCTCCTCCCACTTTGACTTAAGCTCCTCCCACTTTGATTTAAGCTCCGCCCACTTTGACTTAAGCTCCTCCCACTTTGATTTAAGCTCCTCCCACTTTGACTTAAGCTCCTCCCACTTTGACTTAAGCTCCGCCCACTTTGACTTAAGCTCCTCCCACTTTAACTTAAGCTCCTCCCACTTTGACTTAAGCTCCGCCCACTTTGATTTAAGCTCCTCCCACTTTGACTTAAGCTCCTCCCACTTTGATTTAAGCTCCGCCCACTTTGACTTAAGCTCCGCCCACTTTGACTTAAGCTCCTCCCACTTTGACTTAAGCTCCTCCCACTTTGACTTAAGCTCCGCCCACTTTGACTTAAGCTCCTCCCACTTTGACTTAAGCTCCTCCCACTTTGACTTAAGCTCCGCCCACTTTGATTTAAGCTCCGCCCACTTTGACTTAAGCTCCTCCCACTTTGATTTAAGCTCCTCCCACTTTGATTTAAGCTCCGCCCACTTTGACTTAAGCTCCTCCCACTTTGATTTAAACTCCTCCCACTTTGACTTAAGCTCCTCCCACTTTGATTTAAGCTCCTCCCACTTTGATTTAAGCTCCGCCCACTTTAACTTAAGCTCCTCCCACTTTGATTTAAGCTCCGCCCACTTTGACTTAAGCTCCTCCCACTTTGACTTAAGCTCCGCCCACTTTGACTTAAGCTCCTCCCACTTTGACTTAAGCTCCTCCCACTTTAACTTAAGCTCCTCCCACTTTGACTTAAGCTCCTCCCACTTTGATTTAAGCTCCGCCCACTTTGACTTAAGCTCCGCCCACTTAGACACAAGCTCCGCCCACTTGTGTCAAAAGTGGGCGGAGCTTGTGTCAAAGTGGGCGGAGCTTAAGTGGGAGTGGCTTAGACAATTAGTGGGCGGAGCTTGTGTCTAAGTGGGAGTGGCTTAATTGAGTTAGTGGGCGGAGCTTAAGTCAAAGTGGGCGGAGCTTGTGTCAAAGTGGGCGGAGCTTAAGTAGGAGTGGGAGTGGCTTGGACACTTAGTGGGCGGAGCTTGTGTCTAAGTGGGAGTGGCTTAATTGATTAATTCAAATTGTCTCTCATTTGCCAACAAACGACCTACCTAGACTGTACGCAGGTCTACTAGACATTATTGCTCAAATGAGAGATAATTTGAATTAATCAATTAAGCCACTCCCACTTTCACACAAGCTCCGCCCACTAAGTGTCTAAGCCACTCCCACTCCCACTTAAGCTCCGCCCACTTTGACACAAGCTCCGCCCACTTTGACTTAAGCTCCGCCCACTAACTCAATTAAGCCACTCCCACTTTCACACAAGCTCCGCCCACTAACGGTATAAGCCACTCCCACTTCCACTTAAGCTCCGCCCACTTTGACACAAGCTCCGCCCACTTTTGACACAAGCTCCGCCCACTAACTGTCTAAGCCACTCCCACTTTGACACAAGCTCCGCCCACTAAATGTCTAAGCCACTCCCACTCCCACTTAAGCTCCGCCCACTTTGACTTAAGCTCCGCCCACTTTTACACAGCTCATTAACATACAGCTCATTAGCATGAATCTCATTAGCATGAAGCTCATTAACATACAGCTCATTAACATACACACACAGCTAATTAACATACATCTCATTAACATACAGCTCATTAGCATGAATCTCATTAGCATGAAGCTCATTAACATACAGCTCATTAACATACACACACAGCTCATTAACATACAGCTCATTAACATGACCATTCACATTCACATTCACATAAGCCCAGGAAGTCAGATGTACTTTACACTGCCTTGGGCTTAGGTCACAGAGAGAGATGTTAAACGCGTGCATCCACTATCTTCACCCTATCGTTTTTTTTTTTTTTTTTTTTTTTTTTTTATCACATTTTTTATTTTTTGTTCCCTTCCCCATTGGCTTTTATGATCGTGAGATCACGCTCTATCCAAAAAGGGGTAAGCCTCCGGTGAGGGCTAGCATGGCCAAAACGTGCAGGAAGCTTAATAACATCACGTCCCGGGGTCGTAGAGAGCTGGGGTTAGGCTTAAAATGACCGCGTAGACCTAAGGAACAGAAATGTGAAACCCGCGTGTCTCTACCCCCTTCATAGCCAAAGTTATACGTCCCGTAGTGTAATCCGCGGTTAGCATGTGACGAATCTGCGGGGGGGTCAATAGCGTCACGCCCCGGGGTCGTAGAGACCCGGGGTTAGGCTTAAAATGACCGTGTGGACCTAATGAACTTAAATATGAAATATGGTGTTTCTGTGACACCTACGCTTGCTGAGCTAGAGTCCTTTAACCGAGCCAGGGAGACCTAAGCTAACCTAGCTAGGTGGCGCGGGGACTTAGACGTTTTTTTTGCATTTTTTTTTTTTTTTTACTTTCTTTTTCGATGAAAGCTTAGGTGAAAGCATTTTTTTTACTTTTTATTTTTTTTTTTTTTTTGGGATTTAAGCTCCTCCCACTTTGATTTAAGCTCCTCCCACTTTGATTTAAGCTCCGCCCACTTTGACTTAAGCTCCTCCCACTTTGACTTAAGCTCCTCCCACTTTGACTTAAGCTCCTCCCACTTTGACTTAAGCTCCGCCCACTTTGCCTTAAGCTCCTCCCACTTTGATTTAAGCTCCGCCCACTTTGACTTAAGCTCCTCCCACTTTGATTTAAGCTCCGCCCACTTTGACTTAAGCTCCTCCCACTTTGATTTAAGCTCCTCCCACTTTGACTTAAGCTCCGCCCACTTTGCCTTAAGCTCCTCCCACTTTGATTTAAGCTCCGCCCACTTTGACTTAAGCTCCTCCCACTTTGATTTAAGCTCCTCCCACTTCGATTTAAGCTCCGCCCACTTTGACTTAAGCTCCTCCCACTTTGACTTAAGCTCCTCCCACTTTGACTTAAGCTCCTCCCACTTTAATATAAGCTCCTCCCACTTTGACTTAAGCTCCGCCCACTTTGACTTAAGCTCCGCCCACTTTGACTTAAGCTCCGCCCACTTTGACTTAAGCTCCGCCCACTTTGACTTAAGCTCCTCCCACTTTGACTTAAGCTCCGCCCACTTTGACTTAAGCTCCTCCCACTTTGATTTAAGCTCCGCCCACTTTGACTTAAGCTCCTCCCACTTTGACTTAAGCTCTGCCCACTTTGACTTAAGCTCCTCCCACTTTGATTTAAGCTCCGCCCACTTTGACTTAAGCTCCTCCCACTTTGACTTAAGCTCCTCCCACTTTGATTTAAGCTCCTCCCACTTTGATTTAAGCTCCTCCCACTTTGACTTAAGCTCCTCCCACTTTGACTTAAGCTCCTCCCACTTTGATTTAAGCTCCTCCCACTTTGATTTAAGCTCCGCCCACTTTGACTTAAGCCCCGCCCACTTTGATTTAAGCTCCTCCCACTTTGACTTAAGCTCCTCCCACTTTGACTTAAGCTCCGCCCACTTTGACTTAAGCTCCTCCCACTTTGATTTAAGCTCCTCCCACTTTGACTTAAGCTCCGTCCACTTTGACTTAAGCTCCTCCCACTTTGACTTAAGCTCCTCCCACTTTGACTTAAGCTCCTCCCACTTTGACTTAAGCTCCTCCCACTTTGACTTAAGCTCCTCCCACTTTGATTTAAGCTCCTCCCACTTTGACTTAAGCTCCGCCCACTTTGACTTAAGCTCCTCCCACTTTAACTTAAGCTCCTCCCACTTTGACTTAAGCTCCGCCCACTTTGATTTAAGCTCCTCCCACTTTGACTTAAGCTCCTCCCACTTTGATTTAAGCTCCGCCCACTTTGACTTAAGCTCCGCCCACTTTGACTTAAGCTCCTCCCACTTTGACTTAAGCTCCTCCCACTTTGACTTAAGCTCCGCCCACTTTGACTTAAGCTCCTCCCACTTTGACTTAAGCTCCTCCCACTTTGACTTAAGCTCCTCCCACTTTGACTTAAGCTCCGCCCACTTTGCCTTAAGCTCCTCCCACTTTGATTTATGCTCCGCCCACTTTGACTTAAGCTCCGCCCACTTTGACTTAAGCTCCTCCCACTTTAACTTAAGCTCCTCCCACTTTGACTTAAGCTCCGCCCACTTTGATTTAAGCTCCTCCCACTTTGACTTAAGCTCCTCCCACTTTGATTTAAGCTCCGCCCACTTTGACTTAAGCTCCGCCCACTTTGACTTAAGCTCCTCCCACTTTGACTTAAGCTCCTCCCACTTTGACTTAAGCTCTGCCCACTTTGACTTAAGCTCCTCCCACTTTGACTTAAGCTCCTCCCACTTTGACTTAAGCTCCTCCCACTTTGACTTAAGCTCCGCCCACTTTGACTTAAGCTCCTCCCACTTTAACTTAAGCTCCTCCCACTTTGACTTAAGCTCCGCCCACTTTGATTTAAGCTCCTCCCACTTTGACTTAAGCTCCTCCCACTTTGATTTAAGCTCCGCCCACTTTGACTTAAGCTCCTCCCACTTTGATTTAAGCTCCTCCCACTTTGACTTAAGCTCCTCCCACTTTGACTTAAGCTCCGCCCACTTTGACTTAAGCTCCTCCCACTTTAACTTAAGCTCCTCCCACTTTGACTTAAGCTCCGCCCACTTTGATTTAAGCTCCTCCCACTTTGACTTAAGCTCCTCCCACTTTGATTTAAGCTCCGCCCACTTTGACTTAAGCTCCGCCCACTTTGACTTAAGCTCCTCCCACTTTGACTTAAGCTCCTCCCACTTTGACTTAAGCTCCGCCCACTTTGACTTAAGCTCCTCCCACTTTGACTTAAGCTCCTCCCACTTTGACTTAAGCTCCGCCCACTTTGATTTAAGCTCCGCCCACTTTGACTTAAGCTCCTCCCACTTTGATTTAAGCTCCTCCCACTTTGATTTAAGCTCCGCCCACTTTGACTTAAGCTCCTCCCACTTTGATTTAAACTCCTCCCACTTTGACTTAAGCTCCTCCCACTTTGATTTAAGCTCCTCCCACTTTGATTTAAGCTCCGCCCACTTTAACTTAAGCTCCTCCCACTTTGATTTAAGCTCCGCCCACTTTGACTTAAGCTCCTCCCACTTTGACTTAAGCTCCGCCCACTTTGACTTAAGCTCCTCCCACTTTGACTTAAGCTCCTCCCACTTTAACTTAAGCTCCTCCCACTTTGACTTAAGCTCCTCCCACTTTGATTTAAGCTCCGCCCACTTTGACTTAAGCTCCGCCCACTTAGACACAAGCTCCGCCCACTTGTGTCAAAAGTGGGCGGAGCTTGTGTCAAAGTGGGCGGAGCTTAAGTGGGAGTGGCTTAGACAATTAGTGGGCGGAGCTTGTGTCTAAGTGGGAGTGGCTTAATTGAGTTAGTGGGCGGAGCTTAAGTCAAAGTGGGCGGAGCTTGTGTCAAAGTGGGCGGAGCTTAAGTAGGAGTGGGAGTGGCTTGGACACTTAGTGGGCGGAGCTTGTGTCTAAGTGGGAGTGGCTTAATTGATTAATTCAAATTGTCTCTCATTTGCCAACAAACGACCTACCTAGACTGTACGCAGGTCTACTAGACATTATTGCTCAAATGAGAGATAATTTGAATTAATCAATTAAGCCACTCCCACTTTCACACAAGCTCCGCCCACTAAGTGTCTAAGCCACTCCCACTCCCACTTAAGCTCCGCCCACTTTGACACAAGCTCCGCCCACTTTGACTTAAGCTCCGCCCACTAACTCAATTAAGCCACTCCCACTTTCACACAAGCTCCGCCCACTAACGGTATAAGCCACTCCCACTTCCACTTAAGCTCCGCCCACTTTGACACAAGCTCCGCCCACTTTTGACACAAGCTCCGCCCACTAACTGTCTAAGCCACTCCCACTTTGACACAAGCTCCGCCCACTAAATGTCTAAGCCACTCCCACTCCCACTTAAGCTCCGCCCACTTTGACTTAAGCTCCGCCCACTTTTACACAGCTCATTAACATACAGCTCATTAGCATGAATCTCATTAGCATGAAGCTCATTAACATACAGCTCATTAACATACACACACAGCTAATTAACATACATCTCATTAACATACAGCTCATTAGCATGAATCTCATTAGCATGAAGCTCATTAACATACAGCTCATTAACATACACACACAGCTCATTAACATACAGCTCATTAACATGACCATTCACATTCACATTCACATAAGCCCAGGAAGTCAGATGTACTTTACACTGCCTTGGGCTTAGGTCACAGAGAGAGATGTTAAACGCGTGCATCCACTATCTTCACCCTATCGTTTTTTTTTTTTTTTTTTTTTTTTTTTTATCACATTTTTTATTTTTTGTTCCCTTCCCCATTGGCTTTTATGATCGTGAGATCACGCTCTATCCAAAAAGGGGTAAGCCTCCGGTGAGGGCTAGCATGGCCAAAACGTGCAGGAAGCTTAATAACATCACGTCCCGGGGTCGTAGAGAGCTGGGGTTAGGCTTAAAATGACCGCGTAGACCTAAGGAACAGAAATGTGAAACCCGCGTGTCTCTACCCCCTTCATAGCCAAAGTTATACGTCCCGTAGTGTAATCCGCGGTTAGCATGTGACGAATCTGCGGGGGGGTCAATAGCGTCACGCCCCGGGGTCGTAGAGACCCGGGGTTAGGCTTAAAATGACCGTGTGGACCTAATGAACTTAAATATGAAATATGGTGTTTCTGTGACACCTACGCTTGCTGAGCTAGAGTCCTTTAACCGAGCCAGGGAGACCTAAGCTAACCTAGCTAGGTGGCGCGGGGACTTAGACGTTTTTTTTGCATTTTTTTTTTTTTTTTACTTTCTTTTTCGATGAAAGCTTAGGTGAAAGCATTTTTTTTACTTTTTTTTTTTTTTTTTTTTTTGGGATTTAAGCTCCTCCCACTTTGATTTAAGCTCCTCCCACTTTGATTTAAGCTCCGCCCACTTTGACTTAAGCTCCTCCCACTTTGACTTAAGCTCCTCCCACTTTGACTTAAGCTCCTCCCACTTTGACTTAAGCTCCGCCCACTTTGCCTTAAGCTCCTCCCACTTTGATTTAAGCTCCGCCCACTTTGACTTAAGCTCCTCCCACTTTGATTTAAGCTCCGCCCACTTTGACTTAAGCTCCTCCCACTTTGATTTAAGCTCCTCCCACTTTGACTTAAGCTCCGCCCACTTTGCCTTAAGCTCCTCCCACTTTGATTTAAGCTCCGCCCACTTTGACTTAAGCTCCTCCCACTTTGATTTAAGCTCCTCCCACTTCGATTTAAGCTCCGCCCACTTTGACTTAAGCTCCTCCCACTTTGACTTAAGCTCCTCCCACTTTGACTTAAGCTCCTCCCACTTTAATATAAGCTCCTCCCACTTTGACTTAAGCTCCGCCCACTTTGACTTAAGCTCCGCCCACTTTGACTTAAGCTCCGCCCACTTTGACTTAAGCTCCGCCCACTTTGACTTAAGCTCCTCCCACTTTGACTTAAGCTCCGCCCACTTTGACTTAAGCTCCTCCCACTTTGATTTAAGCTCCGCCCACTTTGACTTAAGCTCCTCCCACTTTGACTTAAGCTCTGCCCACTTTGACTTAAGCTCCTCCCACTTTGATTTAAGCTCCGCCCACTTTGACTTAAGCTCCTCCCACTTTGACTTAAGCTCCTCCCACTTTGATTTAAGCTCCTCCCACTTTGATTTAAGCTCCTCCCACTTTGACTTAAGCTCCTCCCACTTTGACTTAAGCTCCTCCCACTTTGATTTAAGCTCCTCCCACTTTGATTTAAGCTCCGCCCACTTTGACTTAAGCCCCGCCCACTTTGATTTAAGCTCCTCCCACTTTGACTTAAGCTCCTCCCACTTTGACTTAAGCTCCGCCCACTTTGACTTAAGCTCCTCCCACTTTGATTTAAGCTCCTCCCACTTTGACTTAAGCTCCGTCCACTTTGACTTAAGCTCCTCCCACTTTGACTTAAGCTCCTCCCACTTTGACTTAAGCTCCTCCCACTTTGACTTAAGCTCCTCCCACTTTGACTTAAGCTCCTCCCACTTTGATTTAAGCTCCTCCCACTTTGACTTAAGCTCCGCCCACTTTGACTTAAGCTCCTCCCACTTTAACTTAAGCTCCTCCCACTTTGACTTAAGCTCCGCCCACTTTGATTTAAGCTCCTCCCACTTTGACTTAAGCTCCTCCCACTTTGATTTAAGCTCCGCCCACTTTGACTTAAGCTCCGCCCACTTTGACTTAAGCTCCTCCCACTTTGACTTAAGCTCCTCCCACTTTGACTTAAGCTCCGCCCACTTTGACTTAAGCTCCTCCCACTTTGACTTAAGCTCCTCCCACTTTGACTTAAGCTCCTCCCACTTTGACTTAAGCTCCGCCCACTTTGCCTTAAGCTCCTCCCACTTTGATTTATGCTCCGCCCACTTTGACTTAAGCTCCGCCCACTTTGACTTAAGCTCCTCCCACTTTAACTTAAGCTCCTCCCACTTTGACTTAAGCTCCGCCCACTTTGATTTAAGCTCCTCCCACTTTGACTTAAGCTCCTCCCACTTTGATTTAAGCTCCGCCCACTTTGACTTAAGCTCCGCCCACTTTGACTTAAGCTCCTCCCACTTTGACTTAAGCTCCTCCCACTTTGACTTAAGCTCTGCCCACTTTGACTTAAGCTCCTCCCACTTTGACTTAAGCTCCTCCCACTTTGACTTAAGCTCCTCCCACTTTGACTTAAGCTCCGCCCACTTTGACTTAAGCTCCTCCCACTTTAACTTAAGCTCCTCCCACTTTGACTTAAGCTCCGCCCACTTTGATTTAAGCTCCTCCCACTTTGACTTAAGCTCCTCCCACTTTGATTTAAGCTCCGCCCACTTTGACTTAAGCTCCTCCCACTTTGATTTAAGCTCCTCCCACTTTGACTTAAGCTCCTCCCACTTTGACTTAAGCTCCGCCCACTTTGACTTAAGCTCCTCCCACTTTAACTTAAGCTCCTCCCACTTTGACTTAAGCTCCGCCCACTTTGATTTAAGCTCCTCCCACTTTGACTTAAGCTCCTCCCACTTTGATTTAAGCTCCGCCCACTTTGACTTAAGCTCCGCCCACTTTGACTTAAGCTCCTCCCACTTTGACTTAAGCTCCTCCCACTTTGACTTAAGCTCCGCCCACTTTGACTTAAGCTCCTCCCACTTTGACTTAAGCTCCTCCCACTTTGACTTAAGCTCCGCCCACTTTGATTTAAGCTCCGCCCACTTTGACTTAAGCTCCTCCCACTTTGATTTAAGCTCCTCCCACTTTGATTTAAGCTCCGCCCACTTTGACTTAAGCTCCTCCCACTTTGATTTAAACTCCTCCCACTTTGACTTAAGCTCCTCCCACTTTGATTTAAGCTCCTCCCACTTTGATTTAAGCTCCGCCCACTTTAACTTAAGCTCCTCCCACTTTGATTTAAGCTCCGCCCACTTTGACTTAAGCTCCTCCCACTTTGACTTAAGCTCCGCCCACTTTGACTTAAGCTCCTCCCACTTTGACTTAAGCTCCTCCCACTTTAACTTAAGCTCCTCCCACTTTGACTTAAGCTCCTCCCACTTTGATTTAAGCTCCGCCCACTTTGACTTAAGCTCCGCCCACTTAGACACAAGCTCCGCCCACTTGTGTCAAAAGTGGGCGGAGCTTGTGTCAAAGTGGGCGGAGCTTAAGTGGGAGTGGCTTAGACAATTAGTGGGCGGAGCTTGTGTCTAAGTGGGAGTGGCTTAATTGAGTTAGTGGGCGGAGCTTAAGTCAAAGTGGGCGGAGCTTGTGTCAAAGTGGGCGGAGCTTAAGTAGGAGTGGGAGTGGCTTGGACACTTAGTGGGCGGAGCTTGTGTCTAAGTGGGAGTGGCTTAATTGATTAATTCAAATTGTCTCTCATTTGCCAACAAACGACCTACCTAGACTGTACGCAGGTCTACTAGACATTATTGCTCAAATGAGAGATAATTTGAATTAATCAATTAAGCCACTCCCACTTTCACACAAGCTCCGCCCACTAAGTGTCTAAGCCACTCCCACTCCCACTTAAGCTCCGCCCACTTTGACACAAGCTCCGCCCACTTTGACTTAAGCTCCGCCCACTAACTCAATTAAGCCACTCCCACTTTCACACAAGCTCCGCCCACTAACGGTATAAGCCACTCCCACTTCCACTTAAGCTCCGCCCACTTTGACACAAGCTCCGCCCACTTTTGACACAAGCTCCGCCCACTAACTGTCTAAGCCACTCCCACTTTGACACAAGCTCCGCCCACTAAATGTCTAAGCCACTCCCACTCCCACTTAAGCTCCGCCCACTTTGACTTAAGCTCCGCCCACTTTTACACAGCTCATTAACATACAGCTCATTAGCATGAATCTCATTAGCATGAAGCTCATTAACATACAGCTCATTAACATACACACACAGCTAATTAACATACATCTCATTAACATACAGCTCATTAGCATGAATCTCATTAGCATGAAGCTCATTAACATACAGCTCATTAACATACACACACAGCTCATTAACATACAGCTCATTAACATGACCATTCACATTCACATTCACATAAGCCCAGGAAGTCAGATGTACTTTACACTGCCTTGGGCTTAGGTCACAGAGAGAGATGTTAAACGCGTGCATCCACTATCTTCACCCTATCGTTTTTTTTTTTTTTTTTTTTTTTTTTTTATCACATTTTTTATTTTTTGTTCCCTTCCCCATTGGCTTTTATGATCGTGAGATCACGCTCTATCCAAAAAGGGGTAAGCCTCCGGTGAGGGCTAGCATGGCCAAAACGTGCAGGAAGCTTAATAACATCACGTCCCGGGGTCGTAGAGAGCTGGGGTTAGGCTTAAAATGACCGCGTAGACCTAAGGAACAGAAATGTGAAACCCGCGTGTCTCTACCCCCTTCATAGCCAAAGTTATACGTCCCGTAGTGTAATCCGCGGTTAGCATGTGACGAATCTGCGGGGGGGTCAATAGCGTCACGCCCCGGGGTCGTAGAGACCCGGGGTTAGGCTTAAAATGACCGTGTGGACCTAATGAACTTAAATATGAAATATGGTGTTTCTGTGACACCTACGCTTGCTGAGCTAGAGTCCTTTAACCGAGCCAGGGAGACCTAAGCTAACCTAGCTAGGTGGCGCGGGGACTTAGACGTTTTTTTTGCATTTTTTTTTTTTTTTTACTTTCTTTTTCGATGAAAGCTTAGGTGAAAGCATTTTTTTTACTTTTTATTTTTTTTTTTTTTTTGGGATTTAAGCTCCTCCCACTTTGATTTAAGCTCCTCCCACTTTGATTTAAGCTCCGCCCACTTTGACTTAAGCTCCTCCCACTTTGACTTAAGCTCCTCCCACTTTGACTTAAGCTCCTCCCACTTTGACTTAAGCTCCGCCCACTTTGCCTTAAGCTCCTCCCACTTTGATTTAAGCTCCGCCCACTTTGACTTAAGCTCCTCCCACTTTGATTTAAGCTCCGCCCACTTTGACTTAAGCTCCTCCCACTTTGATTTAAGCTCCTCCCACTTTGACTTAAGCTCCGCCCACTTTGCCTTAAGCTCCTCCCACTTTGATTTAAGCTCCGCCCACTTTGACTTAAGCTCCTCCCACTTTGATTTAAGCTCCTCCCACTTCGATTTAAGCTCCGCCCACTTTGACTTAAGCTCCTCCCACTTTGACTTAAGCTCCTCCCACTTTGACTTAAGCTCCTCCCACTTTAATATAAGCTCCTCCCACTTTGACTTAAGCTCCGCCCACTTTGACTTAAGCTCCGCCCACTTTGACTTAAGCTCCGCCCACTTTGACTTAAGCTCCGCCCACTTTGACTTAAGCTCCTCCCACTTTGACTTAAGCTCCGCCCACTTTGACTTAAGCTCCTCCCACTTTGATTTAAGCTCCGCCCACTTTGACTTAAGCTCCTCCCACTTTGACTTAAGCTCTGCCCACTTTGACTTAAGCTCCTCCCACTTTGATTTAAGCTCCGCCCACTTTGACTTAAGCTCCTCCCACTTTGACTTAAGCTCCTCCCACTTTGATTTAAGCTCCTCCCACTTTGATTTAAGCTCCTCCCACTTTGACTTAAGCTCCTCCCACTTTGACTTAAGCTCCTCCCACTTTGATTTAAGCTCCTCCCACTTTGATTTAAGCTCCGCCCACTTTGACTTAAGCCCCGCCCACTTTGATTTAAGCTCCTCCCACTTTGACTTAAGCTCCTCCCACTTTGACTTAAGCTCCGCCCACTTTGACTTAAGCTCCTCCCACTTTGATTTAAGCTCCTCCCACTTTGACTTAAGCTCCGTCCACTTTGACTTAAGCTCCTCCCACTTTGACTTAAGCTCCTCCCACTTTGACTTAAGCTCCTCCCACTTTGACTTAAGCTCCTCCCACTTTGACTTAAGCTCCTCCCACTTTGATTTAAGCTCCTCCCACTTTGACTTAAGCTCCGCCCACTTTGACTTAAGCTCCTCCCACTTTAACTTAAGCTCCTCCCACTTTGACTTAAGCTCCGCCCACTTTGATTTAAGCTCCTCCCACTTTGACTTAAGCTCCTCCCACTTTGATTTAAGCTCCGCCCACTTTGACTTAAGCTCCGCCCACTTTGACTTAAGCTCCTCCCACTTTGACTTAAGCTCCTCCCACTTTGACTTAAGCTCCGCCCACTTTGACTTAAGCTCCTCCCACTTTGACTTAAGCTCCTCCCACTTTGACTTAAGCTCCTCCCACTTTGACTTAAGCTCCGCCCACTTTGCCTTAAGCTCCTCCCACTTTGATTTATGCTCCGCCCACTTTGACTTAAGCTCCGCCCACTTTGACTTAAGCTCCTCCCACTTTAACTTAAGCTCCTCCCACTTTGACTTAAGCTCCGCCCACTTTGATTTAAGCTCCTCCCACTTTGACTTAAGCTCCTCCCACTTTGATTTAAGCTCCGCCCACTTTGACTTAAGCTCCGCCCACTTTGACTTAAGCTCCTCCCACTTTGACTTAAGCTCCTCCCACTTTGACTTAAGCTCTGCCCACTTTGACTTAAGCTCCTCCCACTTTGACTTAAGCTCCTCCCACTTTGACTTAAGCTCCTCCCACTTTGACTTAAGCTCCGCCCACTTTGACTTAAGCTCCTCCCACTTTAACTTAAGCTCCTCCCACTTTGACTTAAGCTCCGCCCACTTTGATTTAAGCTCCTCCCACTTTGACTTAAGCTCCTCCCACTTTGATTTAAGCTCCGCCCACTTTGACTTAAGCTCCTCCCACTTTGATTTAAGCTCCTCCCACTTTGACTTAAGCTCCTCCCACTTTGACTTAAGCTCCGCCCACTTTGACTTAAGCTCCTCCCACTTTAACTTAAGCTCCTCCCACTTTGACTTAAGCTCCGCCCACTTTGATTTAAGCTCCTCCCACTTTGACTTAAGCTCCTCCCACTTTGATTTAAGCTCCGCCCACTTTGACTTAAGCTCCGCCCACTTTGACTTAAGCTCCTCCCACTTTGACTTAAGCTCCTCCCACTTTGACTTAAGCTCCGCCCACTTTGACTTAAGCTCCTCCCACTTTGACTTAAGCTCCTCCCACTTTGACTTAAGCTCCGCCCACTTTGATTTAAGCTCCGCCCACTTTGACTTAAGCTCCTCCCACTTTGATTTAAGCTCCTCCCACTTTGATTTAAGCTCCGCCCACTTTGACTTAAGCTCCTCCCACTTTGATTTAAACTCCTCCCACTTTGACTTAAGCTCCTCCCACTTTGATTTAAGCTCCTCCCACTTTGATTTAAGCTCCGCCCACTTTAACTTAAGCTCCTCCCACTTTGATTTAAGCTCCGCCCACTTTGACTTAAGCTCCTCCCACTTTGACTTAAGCTCCGCCCACTTTGACTTAAGCTCCTCCCACTTTGACTTAAGCTCCTCCCACTTTAACTTAAGCTCCTCCCACTTTGACTTAAGCTCCTCCCACTTTGATTTAAGCTCCGCCCACTTTGACTTAAGCTCCGCCCACTTAGACACAAGCTCCGCCCACTTGTGTCAAAAGTGGGCGGAGCTTGTGTCAAAGTGGGCGGAGCTTAAGTGGGAGTGGCTTAGACAATTAGTGGGCGGAGCTTGTGTCTAAGTGGGAGTGGCTTAATTGAGTTAGTGGGCGGAGCTTAAGTCAAAGTGGGCGGAGCTTGTGTCAAAGTGGGCGGAGCTTAAGTAGGAGTGGGAGTGGCTTGGACACTTAGTGGGCGGAGCTTGTGTCTAAGTGGGAGTGGCTTAATTGATTAATTCAAATTGTCTCTCATTTGCCAACAAACGACCTACCTAGACTGTACGCAGGTCTACTAGACATTATTGCTCAAATGAGAGATAATTTGAATTAATCAATTAAGCCACTCCCACTTTCACACAAGCTCCGCCCACTAAGTGTCTAAGCCACTCCCACTCCCACTTAAGCTCCGCCCACTTTGACACAAGCTCCGCCCACTTTGACTTAAGCTCCGCCCACTAACTCAATTAAGCCACTCCCACTTTCACACAAGCTCCGCCCACTAACGGTATAAGCCACTCCCACTTCCACTTAAGCTCCGCCCACTTTGACACAAGCTCCGCCCACTTTTGACACAAGCTCCGCCCACTAACTGTCTAAGCCACTCCCACTTTGACACAAGCTCCGCCCACTAAATGTCTAAGCCACTCCCACTTCCACTTAAGCTCCTCCCACTTTGACTTAAGCTCCGCCCACTTTGACGTAAGCTCCTCCCACTTAGACTTAAGCTCCGCCCACTTTAACTTAAGCTCCTCCCACTTTGACTTAAGCCCCGCCCACTTTGACTTAAGCTCCTCCCACTTTGACTTAAGCTCCTCCCACTTTGACTTAAGCCCCGCCCACTTTGACGTAAGCTCCTCCCACTTTGACTTAAGCTCCTCCCACTTTGACTTAAGCTCCGCCCACTTTGACGTAAGCTCCTCCCACTTAGACTTAAGCTCCGCCCACTTTGACTTAAGCTCCGCCCACTTTGACTTAAGCTCCTCCCACTTTGACTTAAGCTCCTCCCACTTTGACTTAAGCTCCTCCCACTTTGACTTAAGCTCCGCCCACTTTGACTTAAGCTCCTCCCACTTTGACTTAAGCTCCGCCCACTTTGACTTAAGCTCCGCCCACTTTGATTTAAGCTCCTCCCACTTTGACTTAAGCTCCTCCCACTTTGACTTAAGCTCCTCCCACTTCGATTTAAGCTCCGCCCACTTTGATTTAAGCTCCGCCCACTTTGACTTAAGCTCCTCCCACTTTGATTTAAGCTCCTCCCACTTTGACTTAAGCTCCTCCCACTTTGACTTAAGCTCCTCCCACTTTGACTTAAGCTCCTCCCACTTTGACTTAAGCTCCTCCCACTTTGACTTAAGCTCCTCCCACTTTGATTTAAGCTCCTCCCACTTTGACTTAAGCTCCGCCCACTTTGACTTAAGCTCCTCCCACTTTGACTTAAGCTCCTCCCACTTTGATTTAAGCTCCTCCCACTTTGATTTAAGCTCCTCCCACTTTGACTTAAGCTCCGCCCACTACGACACAAGCTCCGCCCACTTGTGTCAAAAGTGGGCGGAGCTTGTGTCAAAGTGGGCGGAGCTTAAGTGGGAGTGGGAGTGGCTTAGACAGTTAGTGGGCGGAGCTTGTGTCTAAGTGGGAGTGGCTTAATTGAGTTAGTGGGCGGAGCTTAAGTCAAAGTGGGCGGAGCTTGTGTCAAAGTGGGCGGAGCTTAAGTGGGAGTGGGAGTGGCTTAGACAATAAGTGGGCGGAGCTTGTGTCTAAGTGGGAGTGGCTTAATTGATTAATTCAAATTGTCTCTCATTTGCCAACAAACGACCTACCTAGACTGTACGCAGGTCTACTAGACATTATTGCTCAAATGAGAGACAATTTGAATTAATCAATTAAGCCACTCCCACTTTGACACAAGCTCCGCCCACTAAATGTCTAAGCCACTCCCACTCCCACTTAAGCTCCGCCCACTTTGACACAAGCTCCGCCCACTTTGACTTAAGCTCCGCCCACTAACTGTCTAAGCCACTCCCACTTTCACACAAGCTCCGCCCACTAACGGTATAAGCCACTCCCACTTCCACTTAAGCTCCGCCCACTTTGACACAAGCTCCGCCCACTTTTGACACAAGCTCCGCCCACTAACTGTCTAAGCCACTCCCACTTTGACACAAGCTCCGCCCACTAAATGTCTAAGCCACTCCCACTTCCACTTAAGCTCCGCCCACTTTGACACAAGCTCCGCCCACTTTTACACAGCTCATTAACATACAGCTAATTAATATACATCTCATTAACATACAGCTCATTAGCATGAATCTCATTAACATACACAGCTAATTAACATACATCTCATTAACATACAGCTCATTAGCATGAATCTCATTAGCATGAAGCTCATTAACATACAGCTCATTAACATACACACACAGCTCATTAACATACAGCTCATTAACATGACCATTCACATTCACATAAGCCCAGGAATTCAGATGTACTTTACACTGCCTTGGGCTTAGGTCACAGAGAGAGATGTTAAACGCGTGCATCCATTATCTTCACCCTATCGTTTTTTTTTTTTTTTTTTTTTTTTTTTTATCACATTTTTTTTTTTTTGTTCCCTTCCCCATAGGCTTTTATGATCGTGAGATCACGGAGTATCCAAAAAGGGGTAAGCCTCCGGTGAGGGCTAGCATGGCCAAAACGTGCAGGAAGCTTAATAACATCACGTCCCGGGGTCGTAGAGGCCTGGGGTTAGGCTTAAAATGACCGCGTAGACCTAAGGAACAGAAATATGAAAACCGCGTGTCTCTACCCCCTTCATAGCCAAAGTTATACGTCCCGTAGTGTAATCCGCGGTTAGCATGTCACTAATCTGCGGGGGGCTCAATAGCGTCACGTCCCGGGGTCGTAGAGGGCTGGGGTTAGGCTTAAAATGACCGTGTGGACCTAAGGAACTTAAATATGAAATATGGTGTTTCTGTGACACCTACGCTTGCTGAGCTAAAGTCCTTTAACCGAGCAAGGGAGACCTAAGCTAACCTAGCTAGGTGGCACGGGGACTTAGACGTTTTTTTTTCATTTTTTTTTTTTTTTACTTTCTTTTTAGATGAAACATTAGGTGAAAGCATTTTTTTAACTTTTTAAAAAAAAGTTTTTTTTTTGGGATTTAAGCTCCTCCCACTTTGATTTAAGCTCCTCCCACTTTGATTTAAGCTCCTCCCACTTTGATTTAAGCTCCGCCCACTTTGACTTAAGCTCCGCCCACTTTGACTTAAGCTCCTCCCACTTTGACCTAAGCTCCGCCCACTTTGATTTAAGCTCCTCCCACTTTGACTTAAGCTCCGCCCACTTTAACTTAAGCTCCTCCCACTTTGACTTAAGCTCCGCCCACTTTGACTTAAGCTCCTCCCACTTTGACTTAAGCTCCGCCCACTTTGACTTAAGCTCCTCCCACTTTGATTTAAGCTCCTCCCACTTTGACTTAAGCTCCGCCCACTTTAACTTAAGCTCCTCCCACTTTGACTTAAGCTCCTCCCACTTTGACTTAAGCTCCGCCCACTTTGACTTAAGCTCCTCCCACTTTGATTTAAGCTCCTCCCACTTTGGTTTAAGCTCCGCCCACTTTGACTTAAGCTCCGCCCACTTTGACTTAAGCTCCTCCCACTTTGATTTAAGCTCCGCCCACTTTGACTTAAGCTCCTCCCACTTTGACTTAAGCTCCTCCCACTTTGACTTAAGCTCCGCCCACTTTGACTTAAGCTCCTCCCACTTTGACTTAAGCTCCTCCCACTTTGATTTAAGCTCCTCCCACTTTGGCTTAAGCTCCGCCCACTTTGACTTAAGCTCCTCCCACTTTGACTTAAGCTCCTCCCACTTTGATTTAAGCTCCGCCCACTTTGACTTAAGCTCCTCCCACTTTGACCTAAGCTCCGCCCACTTTGATTTAAGCTCCTCCCACTTTGACTTAAGCTCCGCCCACTTTAACTTAAGCTCCTCCCACTTTGACTTAAGCCCCGCCCACTTTGACTTAAGCTCCTCCCACTTTGACTTAAGCTCCTCCCACTTTGACTTAAGCCCGCCCACTTTGACTTAAGCTCCTCCCACTTTGACTTAAGCTCCTCCCACTTTGACTTAAGCTCCGCCCACTTTGACGTAAGCTCCTCCCACTTAGACTTAAGCTCCGCCCACTTTAACTTAAGCTCCTCCCACTTTGACTTAAGCCCCGCCCACTTTGACTTAAGCTCCTCCCACTTTGACTTAAGCTCCTCCCACTTTGACTTAAGCCCCGCCCACTTTGACTTAAGCTCCTCCCACTTTGACTTAAGCTCCTCCCACTTTGACTTAAGCTCCGCCCACTTTGACGTAAGCTCCTCCCACTTAGACTTAAGCTCCGCCCACTTTGACTTAAGCTCCGCCCACTTTGACTTAAGCTCCTCCCACTTTGACTTAAGCTCCTCCCACTTTGACTTAAGCTCCTCCCACTTTGACTTAAGCTCCGCCCACTTTGACTTAAGCTCCTCCCACTTTGACTTAAGCTCCGCCCACTTTGACTTAAGCTCCGCCCACTTTGATTTAAGCTCCTCCCACTTTGACTTAAGCTCCTCCCACTTTGACTTAAGCTCCTCCCACTTCGATTTAAGCTCCGCCCACTTTGATTTAAGCTCCGCCCACTTTGACTTAAGCTCCTCCCACTTTGATTTAAGCTCCTCCCACTTTGACTTAAGCTCCTCCCACTTTGACTTAAGCTCCTCCCACTTTGACTTAAGCTCCTCCCACTTTGACTTAAGCTCCTCCCACTTTGATTTAAGCTCCTCCCACTTTGACTTAAGCTCCGCCCACTTTGACTTAAGCTCCTCCCACTTTGACTTAAGCTCCTCCCACTTTGATTTAAGCTCCTCCCACTTTGATTTAAGCTCCTCCCACTTTGACTTAAGCTCCGCCCACTTTAACTTAAGCTCCTCCCACTTTGCCTTAAGCTCCTCCCACTTTGATTTAAGCTCCTCCCACTTTGATTTAAGCTCCTCCCACTTTGACTTAAGCTCCTCCCACTTTGACTTAAGCTCCGCCCACTTTGACTTAAGCTCCTCCCACTTTGATTTAAGCTCCTCCCACTTTGACTTAAGCTCCTCCCACTTTGACTTAAGCTCCTCCCACTTTGACTTAAGCTCCTCCCACTTTGACTTAAGCTCCTCCCACTTTGACTTAAGCTCCTCCCACTTTGATTTAAGCTCCTCCCACTTTGACTTAAGCTCCGCCCACTTTGACTTAAGCTCCTCCCACTTTGACTTAAGCTCCTCCCACTTTGATTTAAGCTCCTCCCACTTTGATTTAAGCTCCTCCCACTTTGACTTAAGCTCCGCCCACTTTAACTTAAGCTCCTCCCACTTTGCCTTAAGCTCCTCCCACTTTGATTTAAGCTCCTCCCACTTTGATTTAAGCTCCTCCCACTTTGACTTAAGCTCCTCCCACTTTGACTTAAGCTCCGCCCACTTTGACTTAAGCTCCGCCCACTTTGACTTAAGCTCCGCCCACTTTGATTTAAGCTCCGCCCACTTTGACTTAAGCTCCTCCCACTTTGCCTTAAGCTCCTCCCACTTTGACTTAAGCTCCGCCCACTTTGACTTAAGCTCCTCCCACTTTGACTTAAGCTCCGCCCACTACGACACAAGCTCCGCCCACTTGTGTCAAAAGTGGGCGGAGCTTGTGTCAAAGTGGGCGGAGCTTAAGTGGGAGTGGGAGTGGCTTAGACAGTTAGTGGGCGGAGCTTGTGTCTAAGTGGGAGTGGCTTAATTGAGTTAGTGGGCGGAGCTTAAGTCAAAGTGGGCGGAGCTTGTGTCAAAGTGGGCGGAGCTTAAGTGGGAGTGGGAGTGGCTTAGACAATAAGTGGGCGGAGCTTGTGTCTAAGTGGGAGTGGCTTAATTGATTAATTCAAATTGTCTCTCATTTGCCAACAAACGACCTACCTAGACTGTACGCAGGTCTACTAGACATTATTGCTCAAATGAGAGACAATTTGAATTAATCAATTAAGCCACTCCCACTTTGACACAAGCTCCGCCCACTAAATGTCTAAGCCACTCCCACTCCCACTTAAGCTCCGCCCACTTTGACACAAGCTCCGCCCACTTTGACTTAAGCTCCGCCCACTAACTGTCTAAGCCACTCCCACTTTCACACAAGCTCCGCCCACTAACGGTATAAGCCACTCCCACTTCCACTTAAGCTCCGCCCACTTTGACACAAGCTCCGCCCACTTTTGACACAAGCTCCGCCCACTAACTGTCTAAGCCACTCCCACTTTGACACAAGCTCCGCCCACTAAATGTCTAAGCCACTCCCACTTCCACTTAAGCTCCTCCCACTTTGACTTAAGCTCCGCCCACTTTGACGTAAGCTCCTCCCACTTAGACTTAAGCTCCGCCCACTTTAACTTAAGCTCCTCCCACTTTGACTTAAGCCCCGCCCACTTTGACTTAAGCTCCTCCCACTTTGACTTAAGCTCCTCCCACTTTGACTTAAGCCCCGCCCACTTTGACGTAAGCTCCTCCCACTTTGACTTAAGCTCCTCCCACTTTGACTTAAGCTCCGCCCACTTTGACGTAAGCTCCTCCCACTTAGACTTAAGCTCCGCCCACTTTGACTTAAGCTCCGCCCACTTTGACTTAAGCTCCTCCCACTTTGACTTAAGCTCCTCCCACTTTGACTTAAGCTCCTCCCACTTTGACTTAAGCTCCGCCCACTTTGACTTAAGCTCCTCCCACTTTGACTTAAGCTCCGCCCACTTTGACTTAAGCTCCGCCCACTTTGATTTAAGCTCCTCCCACTTTGACTTAAGCTCCTCCCACTTTGACTTAAGCTCCTCCCACTTCGATTTAAGCTCCGCCCACTTTGATTTAAGCTCCGCCCACTTTGACTTAAGCTCCTCCCACTTTGATTTAAGCTCCTCCCACTTTGACTTAAGCTCCTCCCACTTTGACTTAAGCTCCTCCCACTTTGACTTAAGCTCCTCCCACTTTGACTTAAGCTCCTCCCACTTTGACTTAAGCTCCTCCCACTTTGATTTAAGCTCCTCCCACTTTGACTTAAGCTCCGCCCACTTTGACTTAAGCTCCTCCCACTTTGACTTAAGCTCCTCCCACTTTGATTTAAGCTCCTCCCACTTTGATTTAAGCTCCTCCCACTTTGACTTAAGCTCCGCCCACTACGACACAAGCTCCGCCCACTTGTGTCAAAAGTGGGCGGAGCTTGTGTCAAAGTGGGCGGAGCTTAAGTGGGAGTGGGAGTGGCTTAGACAGTTAGTGGGCGGAGCTTGTGTCTAAGTGGGAGTGGCTTAATTGAGTTAGTGGGCGGAGCTTAAGTCAAAGTGGGCGGAGCTTGTGTCAAAGTGGGCGGAGCTTAAGTGGGAGTGGGAGTGGCTTAGACAATAAGTGGGCGGAGCTTGTGTCTAAGTGGGAGTGGCTTAATTGATTAATTCAAATTGTCTCTCATTTGCCAACAAACGACCTACCTAGACTGTACGCAGGTCTACTAGACATTATTGCTCAAATGAGAGACAATTTGAATTAATCAATTAAGCCACTCCCACTTTGACACAAGCTCCGCCCACTAAATGTCTAAGCCACTCCCACTCCCACTTAAGCTCCGCCCACTTTGACACAAGCTCCGCCCACTTTGACTTAAGCTCCGCCCACTAACTGTCTAAGCCACTCCCACTTTCACACAAGCTCCGCCCACTAACGGTATAAGCCACTCCCACTTCCACTTAAGCTCCGCCCACTTTGACACAAGCTCCGCCCACTTTTGACACAAGCTCCGCCCACTAACTGTCTAAGCCACTCCCACTTTGACACAAGCTCCGCCCACTAAATGTCTAAGCCACTCCCACTTCCACTTAAGCTCCGCCCACTTTGACACAAGCTCCGCCCACTTTTACACAGCTCATTAACATACAGCTAATTAATATACATCTCATTAACATACAGCTCATTAGCATGAATCTCATTAACATACACAGCTAATTAACATACATCTCATTAACATACAGCTCATTAGCATGAATCTCATTAGCATGAAGCTCATTAACATACAGCTCATTAACATACACACACAGCTCATTAACATACAGCTCATTAACATGACCATTCACATTCACATAAGCCCAGGAATTCAGATGTACTTTACACTGCCTTGGGCTTAGGTCACAGAGAGAGATGTTAAACGCGTGCATCCATTATCTTCACCCTATCGTTTTTTTTTTTTTTTTTTTTTTTTTTTTATCACATTTTTTATTTTTTGTTCCCTTCCCCATTGGCTTTTATGATCGTGAGATCACGCTGTATCCAAAAAGGGGTAAGCCTCCGGTGAGGGCTAGCATGGCCAAAACGTGCAGGAAGCTTAATAACATCACGTCCCGGGGTCGTAGAGGCCTGGGGTTAGGCTTAAAATGACCGCGTAGACCTAAGGAACAGAAATATGAAAACCGCGTGTCTCTACCCCCTTCATAGCCAAAGTTATACGTCCCGTAGTGTAATCCGCGGTTAGCATGTCACTAATCTGCGGGGGGCTCAATAGCGTCACGTCCCGGGGTCGTAGAGGGCTGGGGTTAGGCTTAAAATGACCGTGTGGACCTAAGGAACTTAAATATGAAATATGGTGTTTCTGTGACACCTACGCTTGCTGAGCTAAAGTCCTTTAACCGAGCAAGGGAGACCTAAGCTAACCTAGCTAGGTGGCACGGGGACTTAGACGTTTTTTTTTCATTTTTTTTTTTTTTTACTTTCTTTTTAGATGAAACATTAGGTGAAAGCATTTTTTTAACTTTTTAAAAAAAAGTTTTTTTTTTGGGATTTAAGCTCCTCCCACTTTGATTTAAGCTCCTCCCACTTTGATTTAAGCTCCTCCCACTTTGATTTAAGCTCCGCCCACTTTGACTTAAGCTCCGCCCACTTTGACTTAAGCTCCTCCCACTTTGACCTAAGCTCCGCCCACTTTGATTTAAGCTCCTCCCACTTTGACTTAAGCTCCGCCCACTTTAACTTAAGCTCCTCCCACTTTGACTTAAGCTCCGCCCACTTTGACTTAAGCTCCTCCCACTTTGACTTAAGCTCCGCCCACTTTGACTTAAGCTCCTCCCACTTTGATTTAAGCTCCTCCCACTTTGACTTAAGCTCCGCCCACTTTAACTTAAGCTCCTCCCACTTTGACTTAAGCTCCTCCCACTTTGACTTAAGCTCCGCCCACTTTGACTTAAGCTCCTCCCACTTTGATTTAAGCTCCTCCCACTTTGGTTTAAGCTCCGCCCACTTTGACTTAAGCTCCGCCCACTTTGACTTAAGCTCCTCCCACTTTGATTTAAGCTCCGCCCACTTTGACTTAAGCTCCTCCCACTTTGACTTAAGCTCCTCCCACTTTGACTTAAGCTCCGCCCACTTTGACTTAAGCTCCTCCCACTTTGACTTAAGCTCCTCCCACTTTGATTTAAGCTCCTCCCACTTTGGCTTAAGCTCCGCCCACTTTGACTTAAGCTCCTCCCACTTTGACTTAAGCTCCTCCCACTTTGATTTAAGCTCCGCCCACTTTGACTTAAGCTCCTCCCACTTTGACCTAAGCTCCGCCCACTTTGATTTAAGCTCCTCCCACTTTGACTTAAGCTCCGCCCACTTTAACTTAAGCTCCTCCCACTTTGACTTAAGCCCCGCCCACTTTGACTTAAGCTCCTCCCACTTTGACTTAAGCTCCTCCCACTTTGACTTAAGCCCGCCCACTTTGACTTAAGCTCCTCCCACTTTGACTTAAGCTCCTCCCACTTTGACTTAAGCTCCGCCCACTTTGACGTAAGCTCCTCCCACTTAGACTTAAGCTCCGCCCACTTTAACTTAAGCTCCTCCCACTTTGACTTAAGCCCCGCCCACTTTGACTTAAGCTCCTCCCACTTTGACTTAAGCTCCTCCCACTTTGACTTAAGCCCCGCCCACTTTGACTTAAGCTCCTCCCACTTTGACTTAAGCTCCTCCCACTTTGACTTAAGCTCCGCCCACTTTGACGTAAGCTCCTCCCACTTAGACTTAAGCTCCGCCCACTTTGACTTAAGCTCCGCCCACTTTGACTTAAGCTCCTCCCACTTTGACTTAAGCTCCTCCCACTTTGACTTAAGCTCCTCCCACTTTGACTTAAGCTCCGCCCACTTTGACTTAAGCTCCTCCCACTTTGACTTAAGCTCCGCCCACTTTGACTTAAGCTCCGCCCACTTTGATTTAAGCTCCTCCCACTTTGACTTAAGCTCCTCCCACTTTGACTTAAGCTCCTCCCACTTCGATTTAAGCTCCGCCCACTTTGATTTAAGCTCCGCCCACTTTGACTTAAGCTCCTCCCACTTTGATTTAAGCTCCTCCCACTTTGACTTAAGCTCCTCCCACTTTGACTTAAGCTCCTCCCACTTTGACTTAAGCTCCTCCCACTTTGACTTAAGCTCCTCCCACTTTGATTTAAGCTCCTCCCACTTTGACTTAAGCTCCGCCCACTTTGACTTAAGCTCCTCCCACTTTGACTTAAGCTCCTCCCACTTTGATTTAAGCTCCTCCCACTTTGATTTAAGCTCCTCCCACTTTGACTTAAGCTCCGCCCACTTTAACTTAAGCTCCTCCCACTTTGCCTTAAGCTCCTCCCACTTTGATTTAAGCTCCTCCCACTTTGATTTAAGCTCCTCCCACTTTGACTTAAGCTCCTCCCACTTTGACTTAAGCTCCGCCCACTTTGACTTAAGCTCCTCCCACTTTGATTTAAGCTCCTCCCACTTTGACTTAAGCTCCTCCCACTTTGACTTAAGCTCCTCCCACTTTGACTTAAGCTCCTCCCACTTTGACTTAAGCTCCTCCCACTTTGACTTAAGCTCCTCCCACTTTGATTTAAGCTCCTCCCACTTTGACTTAAGCTCCGCCCACTTTGACTTAAGCTCCTCCCACTTTGACTTAAGCTCCTCCCACTTTGATTTAAGCTCCTCCCACTTTGATTTAAGCTCCTCCCACTTTGACTTAAGCTCCGCCCACTTTAACTTAAGCTCCTCCCACTTTGCCTTAAGCTCCTCCCACTTTGATTTAAGCTCCTCCCACTTTGATTTAAGCTCCTCCCACTTTGACTTAAGCTCCTCCCACTTTGACTTAAGCTCCGCCCACTTTGACTTAAGCTCCGCCCACTTTGACTTAAGCTCCGCCCACTTTGATTTAAGCTCCGCCCACTTTGACTTAAGCTCCTCCCACTTTGCCTTAAGCTCCTCCCACTTTGACTTAAGCTCCGCCCACTTTGACTTAAGCTCCTCCCACTTTGACTTAAGCTCCGCCCACTACGACACAAGCTCCGCCCACTTGTGTCAAAAGTGGGCGGAGCTTGTGTCAAAGTGGGCGGAGCTTAAGTGGGAGTGGGAGTGGCTTAGACAGTTAGTGGGCGGAGCTTGTGTCTAAGTGGGAGTGGCTTAATTGAGTTAGTGGGCGGAGCTTAAGTCAAAGTGGGCGGAGCTTGTGTCAAAGTGGGCGGAGCTTAAGTGGGAGTGGGAGTGGCTTAGACAATAAGTGGGCGGAGCTTGTGTCTAAGTGGGAGTGGCTTAATTGATTAATTCAAATTGTCTCTCATTTGCCAACAAACGACCTACCTAGACTGTACGCAGGTCTACTAGACATTATTGCTCAAATGAGAGACAATTTGAATTAATCAATTAAGCCACTCCCACTTTGACACAAGCTCCGCCCACTAAATGTCTAAGCCACTCCCACTCCCACTTAAGCTCCGCCCACTTTGACACAAGCTCCGCCCACTTTGACTTAAGCTCCGCCCACTAACTGTCTAAGCCACTCCCACTTTCACACAAGCTCCGCCCACTAACGGTATAAGCCACTCCCACTTCCACTTAAGCTCCGCCCACTTTGACACAAGCTCCGCCCACTTTTGACACAAGCTCCGCCCACTAACTGTCTAAGCCACTCCCACTTTGACACAAGCTCCGCCCACTAAATGTCTAAGCCACTCCCACTTCCACTTAAGCTCCTCCCACTTTGACTTAAGCTCCGCCCACTTTGACGTAAGCTCCTCCCACTTAGACTTAAGCTCCGCCCACTTTAACTTAAGCTCCTCCCACTTTGACTTAAGCCCCGCCCACTTTGACTTAAGCTCCTCCCACTTTGACTTAAGCTCCTCCCACTTTGACTTAAGCCCCGCCCACTTTGACGTAAGCTCCTCCCACTTTGACTTAAGCTCCTCCCACTTTGACTTAAGCTCCGCCCACTTTGACGTAAGCTCCTCCCACTTAGACTTAAGCTCCGCCCACTTTGACTTAAGCTCCGCCCACTTTGACTTAAGCTCCTCCCACTTTGACTTAAGCTCCTCCCACTTTGACTTAAGCTCCTCCCACTTTGACTTAAGCTCCGCCCACTTTGACTTAAGCTCCTCCCACTTTGACTTAAGCTCCGCCCACTTTGACTTAAGCTCCGCCCACTTTGATTTAAGCTCCTCCCACTTTGACTTAAGCTCCTCCCACTTTGACTTAAGCTCCTCCCACTTCGATTTAAGCTCCGCCCACTTTGATTTAAGCTCCGCCCACTTTGACTTAAGCTCCTCCCACTTTGATTTAAGCTCCTCCCACTTTGACTTAAGCTCCTCCCACTTTGACTTAAGCTCCTCCCACTTTGACTTAAGCTCCTCCCACTTTGACTTAAGCTCCTCCCACTTTGACTTAAGCTCCTCCCACTTTGATTTAAGCTCCTCCCACTTTGACTTAAGCTCCGCCCACTTTGACTTAAGCTCCTCCCACTTTGACTTAAGCTCCTCCCACTTTGATTTAAGCTCCTCCCACTTTGATTTAAGCTCCTCCCACTTTGACTTAAGCTCCGCCCACTACGACACAAGCTCCGCCCACTTGTGTCAAAAGTGGGCGGAGCTTGTGTCAAAGTGGGCGGAGCTTAAGTGGGAGTGGGAGTGGCTTAGACAGTTAGTGGGCGGAGCTTGTGTCTAAGTGGGAGTGGCTTAATTGAGTTAGTGGGCGGAGCTTAAGTCAAAGTGGGCGGAGCTTGTGTCAAAGTGGGCGGAGCTTAAGTGGGAGTGGGAGTGGCTTAGACAATAAGTGGGCGGAGCTTGTGTCTAAGTGGGAGTGGCTTAATTGATTAATTCAAATTGTCTCTCATTTGCCAACAAACGACCTACCTAGACTGTACGCAGGTCTACTAGACATTATTGCTCAAATGAGAGACAATTTGAATTAATCAATTAAGCCACTCCCACTTTGACACAAGCTCCGCCCACTAAATGTCTAAGCCACTCCCACTCCCACTTAAGCTCCGCCCACTTTGACACAAGCTCCGCCCACTTTGACTTAAGCTCCGCCCACTAACTGTCTAAGCCACTCCCACTTTCACACAAGCTCCGCCCACTAACGGTATAAGCCACTCCCACTTCCACTTAAGCTCCGCCCACTTTGACACAAGCTCCGCCCACTTTTGACACAAGCTCCGCCCACTAACTGTCTAAGCCACTCCCACTTTGACACAAGCTCCGCCCACTAAATGTCTAAGCCACTCCCACTTCCACTTAAGCTCCGCCCACTTTGACACAAGCTCCGCCCACTTTTACACAGCTCATTAACATACAGCTAATTAATATACATCTCATTAACATACAGCTCATTAGCATGAATCTCATTAACATACACAGCTAATTAACATACATCTCATTAACATACAGCTCATTAGCATGAATCTCATTAGCATGAAGCTCATTAACATACAGCTCATTAACATACACACACAGCTCATTAACATACAGCTCATTAACATGACCATTCACATTCACATAAGCCCAGGAATTCAGATGTACTTTACACTGCCTTGGGCTTAGGTCACAGAGAGAGATGTTAAACGCGTGCATCCATTATCTTCACCCTATCGTTTTTTTTTTTTTTTTTTTTTTTTTTTTATCACATTTTTTTTTTTTTGTTCCCTTCCCCATAGGCTTTTATGATCGTGAGATCACGGAGTATCCAAAAAGGGGTAAGCCTCCGGTGAGGGCTAGCATGGCCAAAACGTGCAGGAAGCTTAATAACATCACGTCCCGGGGTCGTAGAGGCCTGGGGTTAGGCTTAAAATGACCGCGTAGACCTAAGGAACAGAAATATGAAAACCGCGTGTCTCTACCCCCTTCATAGCCAAAGTTATACGTCCCGTAGTGTAATCCGCGGTTAGCATGTCACTAATCTGCGGGGGGCTCAATAGCGTCACGTCCCGGGGTCGTAGAGGGCTGGGGTTAGGCTTAAAATGACCGTGTGGACCTAAGGAACTTAAATATGAAATATGGTGTTTCTGTGACACCTACGCTTGCTGAGCTAAAGTCCTTTAACCGAGCAAGGGAGACCTAAGCTAACCTAGCTAGGTGGCACGGGGACTTAGACGTTTTTTTTTCATTTTTTTTTTTTTTTACTTTCTTTTTAGATGAAACATTAGGTGAAAGCATTTTTTTAACTTTTTAAAAAAAAGTTTTTTTTTTGGGATTTAAGCTCCTCCCACTTTGATTTAAGCTCCTCCCACTTTGATTTAAGCTCCTCCCACTTTGATTTAAGCTCCGCCCACTTTGACTTAAGCTCCGCCCACTTTGACTTAAGCTCCTCCCACTTTGACCTAAGCTCCGCCCACTTTGATTTAAGCTCCTCCCACTTTGACTTAAGCTCCGCCCACTTTAACTTAAGCTCCTCCCACTTTGACTTAAGCTCCGCCCACTTTGACTTAAGCTCCTCCCACTTTGACTTAAGCTCCGCCCACTTTGACTTAAGCTCCTCCCACTTTGATTTAAGCTCCTCCCACTTTGACTTAAGCTCCGCCCACTTTAACTTAAGCTCCTCCCACTTTGACTTAAGCTCCTCCCACTTTGACTTAAGCTCCGCCCACTTTGACTTAAGCTCCTCCCACTTTGATTTAAGCTCCTCCCACTTTGGTTTAAGCTCCGCCCACTTTGACTTAAGCTCCGCCCACTTTGACTTAAGCTCCTCCCACTTTGATTTAAGCTCCGCCCACTTTGACTTAAGCTCCTCCCACTTTGACTTAAGCTCCTCCCACTTTGACTTAAGCTCCGCCCACTTTGACTTAAGCTCCTCCCACTTTGACTTAAGCTCCTCCCACTTTGATTTAAGCTCCTCCCACTTTGGCTTAAGCTCCGCCCACTTTGACTTAAGCTCCTCCCACTTTGACTTAAGCTCCTCCCACTTTGATTTAAGCTCCGCCCACTTTGACTTAAGCTCCTCCCACTTTGACCTAAGCTCCGCCCACTTTGATTTAAGCTCCTCCCACTTTGACTTAAGCTCCGCCCACTTTAACTTAAGCTCCTCCCACTTTGACTTAAGCCCCGCCCACTTTGACTTAAGCTCCTCCCACTTTGACTTAAGCTCCTCCCACTTTGACTTAAGCCCGCCCACTTTGACTTAAGCTCCTCCCACTTTGACTTAAGCTCCTCCCACTTTGACTTAAGCTCCGCCCACTTTGACGTAAGCTCCTCCCACTTAGACTTAAGCTCCGCCCACTTTAACTTAAGCTCCTCCCACTTTGACTTAAGCCCCGCCCACTTTGACTTAAGCTCCTCCCACTTTGACTTAAGCTCCTCCCACTTTGACTTAAGCCCCGCCCACTTTGACTTAAGCTCCTCCCACTTTGACTTAAGCTCCTCCCACTTTGACTTAAGCTCCGCCCACTTTGACGTAAGCTCCTCCCACTTAGACTTAAGCTCCGCCCACTTTGACTTAAGCTCCGCCCACTTTGACTTAAGCTCCTCCCACTTTGACTTAAGCTCCTCCCACTTTGACTTAAGCTCCTCCCACTTTGACTTAAGCTCCGCCCACTTTGACTTAAGCTCCTCCCACTTTGACTTAAGCTCCGCCCACTTTGACTTAAGCTCCGCCCACTTTGATTTAAGCTCCTCCCACTTTGACTTAAGCTCCTCCCACTTTGACTTAAGCTCCTCCCACTTCGATTTAAGCTCCGCCCACTTTGATTTAAGCTCCGCCCACTTTGACTTAAGCTCCTCCCACTTTGATTTAAGCTCCTCCCACTTTGACTTAAGCTCCTCCCACTTTGACTTAAGCTCCTCCCACTTTGACTTAAGCTCCTCCCACTTTGACTTAAGCTCCTCCCACTTTGATTTAAGCTCCTCCCACTTTGACTTAAGCTCCGCCCACTTTGACTTAAGCTCCTCCCACTTTGACTTAAGCTCCTCCCACTTTGATTTAAGCTCCTCCCACTTTGATTTAAGCTCCTCCCACTTTGACTTAAGCTCCGCCCACTTTAACTTAAGCTCCTCCCACTTTGCCTTAAGCTCCTCCCACTTTGATTTAAGCTCCTCCCACTTTGATTTAAGCTCCTCCCACTTTGACTTAAGCTCCTCCCACTTTGACTTAAGCTCCGCCCACTTTGACTTAAGCTCCTCCCACTTTGATTTAAGCTCCTCCCACTTTGACTTAAGCTCCTCCCACTTTGACTTAAGCTCCTCCCACTTTGACTTAAGCTCCTCCCACTTTGACTTAAGCTCCTCCCACTTTGACTTAAGCTCCTCCCACTTTGATTTAAGCTCCTCCCACTTTGACTTAAGCTCCGCCCACTTTGACTTAAGCTCCTCCCACTTTGACTTAAGCTCCTCCCACTTTGATTTAAGCTCCTCCCACTTTGATTTAAGCTCCTCCCACTTTGACTTAAGCTCCGCCCACTTTAACTTAAGCTCCTCCCACTTTGCCTTAAGCTCCTCCCACTTTGATTTAAGCTCCTCCCACTTTGATTTAAGCTCCTCCCACTTTGACTTAAGCTCCTCCCACTTTGACTTAAGCTCCGCCCACTTTGACTTAAGCTCCGCCCACTTTGACTTAAGCTCCGCCCACTTTGATTTAAGCTCCGCCCACTTTGACTTAAGCTCCTCCCACTTTGCCTTAAGCTCCTCCCACTTTGACTTAAGCTCCGCCCACTTTGACTTAAGCTCCTCCCACTTTGACTTAAGCTCCGCCCACTACGACACAAGCTCCGCCCACTTGTGTCAAAAGTGGGCGGAGCTTGTGTCAAAGTGGGCGGAGCTTAAGTGGGAGTGGGAGTGGCTTAGACAGTTAGTGGGCGGAGCTTGTGTCTAAGTGGGAGTGGCTTAATTGAGTTAGTGGGCGGAGCTTAAGTCAAAGTGGGCGGAGCTTGTGTCAAAGTGGGCGGAGCTTAAGTGGGAGTGGGAGTGGCTTAGACAATAAGTGGGCGGAGCTTGTGTCTAAGTGGGAGTGGCTTAATTGATTAATTCAAATTGTCTCTCATTTGCCAACAAACGACCTACCTAGACTGTACGCAGGTCTACTAGACATTATTGCTCAAATGAGAGACAATTTGAATTAATCAATTAAGCCACTCCCACTTTGACACAAGCTCCGCCCACTAAATGTCTAAGCCACTCCCACTCCCACTTAAGCTCCGCCCACTTTGACACAAGCTCCGCCCACTTTGACTTAAGCTCCGCCCACTAACTGTCTAAGCCACTCCCACTTTCACACAAGCTCCGCCCACTAACGGTATAAGCCACTCCCACTTCCACTTAAGCTCCGCCCACTTTGACACAAGCTCCGCCCACTTTTGACACAAGCTCCGCCCACTAACTGTCTAAGCCACTCCCACTTTGACACAAGCTCCGCCCACTAAATGTCTAAGCCACTCCCACTTCCACTTAAGCTCCGCCCACTTTGACACAAGCTCCGCCCACTTTTACACAGCTCATTAACATACAGCTAATTAATATACATCTCATTAACATACAGCTCATTAGCATGAATCTCATTAACATACACAGCTAATTAACATACATCTCATTAACATACAGCTCATTAGCATGAATCTCATTAGCATGAAGCTCATTAACATACAGCTCATTAACATACACACACAGCTCATTAACATACAGCTCATTAACATGACCATTCACATTCACATAAGCCCAGGAATTCAGATGTACTTTACACTGCCTTGGGCTTAGGTCACAGAGAGAGATGTTAAACGCGTGCATCCATTATCTTCACCCTATCGTTTTTTTTTTTTTTTTTTTTTTTTTTTTATCACATTTTTTTTTTTTTGTTCCCTTCCCCATAGGCTTTTATGATCGTGAGATCACGGAGTATCCAAAAAGGGGTAAGCCTCCGGTGAGGGCTAGCATGGCCAAAACGTGCAGGAAGCTTAATAACATCACGTCCCGGGGTCGTAGAGGCCTGGGGTTAGGCTTAAAATGACCGCGTAGACCTAAGGAACAGAAATATGAAAACCGCGTGTCTCTACCCCCTTCATAGCCAAAGTTATACGTCCCGTAGTGTAATCCGCGGTTAGCATGTCACTAATCTGCGGGGGGCTCAATAGCGTCACGTCCCGGGGTCGTAGAGGGCTGGGGTTAGGCTTAAAATGACCGTGTGGACCTAAGGAACTTAAATATGAAATATGGTGTTTCTGTGACACCTACGCTTGCTGAGCTAAAGTCCTTTAACCGAGCAAGGGAGACCTAAGCTAACCTAGCTAGGTGGCACGGGGACTTAGACGTTTTTTTTTCATTTTTTTTTTTTTTTACTTTCTTTTTAGATGAAACATTAGGTGAAAGCATTTTTTTAACTTTTTAAAAAAAAGTTTTTTTTTTGGGATTTAAGCTCCTCCCACTTTGATTTAAGCTCCTCCCACTTTGATTTAAGCTCCTCCCACTTTGATTTAAGCTCCGCCCACTTTGACTTAAGCTCCGCCCACTTTGACTTAAGCTCCTCCCACTTTGACCTAAGCTCCGCCCACTTTGATTTAAGCTCCTCCCACTTTGACTTAAGCTCCGCCCACTTTAACTTAAGCTCCTCCCACTTTGACTTAAGCTCCGCCCACTTTGACTTAAGCTCCTCCCACTTTGACTTAAGCTCCGCCCACTTTGACTTAAGCTCCTCCCACTTTGATTTAAGCTCCTCCCACTTTGACTTAAGCTCCGCCCACTTTAACTTAAGCTCCTCCCACTTTGACTTAAGCTCCTCCCACTTTGACTTAAGCTCCGCCCACTTTGACTTAAGCTCCTCCCACTTTGATTTAAGCTCCTCCCACTTTGGTTTAAGCTCCGCCCACTTTGACTTAAGCTCCGCCCACTTTGACTTAAGCTCCTCCCACTTTGATTTAAGCTCCGCCCACTTTGACTTAAGCTCCTCCCACTTTGACTTAAGCTCCTCCCACTTTGACTTAAGCTCCGCCCACTTTGACTTAAGCTCCTCCCACTTTGACTTAAGCTCCTCCCACTTTGATTTAAGCTCCTCCCACTTTGGCTTAAGCTCCGCCCACTTTGACTTAAGCTCCTCCCACTTTGACTTAAGCTCCTCCCACTTTGATTTAAGCTCCGCCCACTTTGACTTAAGCTCCTCCCACTTTGACCTAAGCTCCGCCCACTTTGATTTAAGCTCCTCCCACTTTGACTTAAGCTCCGCCCACTTTAACTTAAGCTCCTCCCACTTTGACTTAAGCCCCGCCCACTTTGACTTAAGCTCCTCCCACTTTGACTTAAGCTCCTCCCACTTTGACTTAAGCCCGCCCACTTTGACTTAAGCTCCTCCCACTTTGACTTAAGCTCCTCCCACTTTGACTTAAGCTCCGCCCACTTTGACGTAAGCTCCTCCCACTTAGACTTAAGCTCCGCCCACTTTAACTTAAGCTCCTCCCACTTTGACTTAAGCCCCGCCCACTTTGACTTAAGCTCCTCCCACTTTGACTTAAGCTCCTCCCACTTTGACTTAAGCCCCGCCCACTTTGACTTAAGCTCCTCCCACTTTGACTTAAGCTCCTCCCACTTTGACTTAAGCTCCGCCCACTTTGACGTAAGCTCCTCCCACTTAGACTTAAGCTCCGCCCACTTTGACTTAAGCTCCGCCCACTTTGACTTAAGCTCCTCCCACTTTGACTTAAGCTCCTCCCACTTTGACTTAAGCTCCTCCCACTTTGACTTAAGCTCCGCCCACTTTGACTTAAGCTCCTCCCACTTTGACTTAAGCTCCGCCCACTTTGACTTAAGCTCCGCCCACTTTGATTTAAGCTCCTCCCACTTTGACTTAAGCTCCTCCCACTTTGACTTAAGCTCCTCCCACTTCGATTTAAGCTCCGCCCACTTTGATTTAAGCTCCGCCCACTTTGACTTAAGCTCCTCCCACTTTGATTTAAGCTCCTCCCACTTTGACTTAAGCTCCTCCCACTTTGACTTAAGCTCCTCCCACTTTGACTTAAGCTCCTCCCACTTTGACTTAAGCTCCTCCCACTTTGATTTAAGCTCCTCCCACTTTGACTTAAGCTCCGCCCACTTTGACTTAAGCTCCTCCCACTTTGACTTAAGCTCCTCCCACTTTGATTTAAGCTCCTCCCACTTTGATTTAAGCTCCTCCCACTTTGACTTAAGCTCCGCCCACTTTAACTTAAGCTCCTCCCACTTTGCCTTAAGCTCCTCCCACTTTGATTTAAGCTCCTCCCACTTTGATTTAAGCTCCTCCCACTTTGACTTAAGCTCCTCCCACTTTGACTTAAGCTCCGCCCACTTTGACTTAAGCTCCTCCCACTTTGATTTAAGCTCCTCCCACTTTGACTTAAGCTCCTCCCACTTTGACTTAAGCTCCTCCCACTTTGACTTAAGCTCCTCCCACTTTGACTTAAGCTCCTCCCACTTTGACTTAAGCTCCTCCCACTTTGATTTAAGCTCCTCCCACTTTGACTTAAGCTCCGCCCACTTTGACTTAAGCTCCTCCCACTTTGACTTAAGCTCCTCCCACTTTGATTTAAGCTCCTCCCACTTTGATTTAAGCTCCTCCCACTTTGACTTAAGCTCCGCCCACTTTAACTTAAGCTCCTCCCACTTTGCCTTAAGCTCCTCCCACTTTGATTTAAGCTCCTCCCACTTTGATTTAAGCTCCTCCCACTTTGACTTAAGCTCCTCCCACTTTGACTTAAGCTCCGCCCACTTTGACTTAAGCTCCGCCCACTTTGACTTAAGCTCCGCCCACTTTGATTTAAGCTCCGCCCACTTTGACTTAAGCTCCTCCCACTTTGCCTTAAGCTCCTCCCACTTTGACTTAAGCTCCGCCCACTTTGACTTAAGCTCCTCCCACTTTGACTTAAGCTCCGCCCACTACGACACAAGCTCCGCCCACTTGTGTCAAAAGTGGGCGGAGCTTGTGTCAAAGTGGGCGGAGCTTAAGTGGGAGTGGGAGTGGCTTAGACAGTTAGTGGGCGGAGCTTGTGTCTAAGTGGGAGTGGCTTAATTGAGTTAGTGGGCGGAGCTTAAGTCAAAGTGGGCGGAGCTTGTGTCAAAGTGGGCGGAGCTTAAGTGGGAGTGGGAGTGGCTTAGACAATAAGTGGGCGGAGCTTGTGTCTAAGTGGGAGTGGCTTAATTGATTAATTCAAATTGTCTCTCATTTGCCAACAAACGACCTACCTAGACTGTACGCAGGTCTACTAGACATTATTGCTCAAATGAGAGACAATTTGAATTAATCAATTAAGCCACTCCCACTTTGACACAAGCTCCGCCCACTAAATGTCTAAGCCACTCCCACTCCCACTTAAGCTCCGCCCACTTTGACACAAGCTCCGCCCACTTTGACTTAAGCTCCGCCCACTAACTGTCTAAGCCACTCCCACTTTCACACAAGCTCCGCCCACTAACGGTATAAGCCACTCCCACTTCCACTTAAGCTCCGCCCACTTTGACACAAGCTCCGCCCACTTTTGACACAAGCTCCGCCCACTAACTGTCTAAGCCACTCCCACTTTGACACAAGCTCCGCCCACTAAATGTCTAAGCCACTCCCACTTCCACTTAAGCTCCGCCCACTTTGACACAAGCTCCGCCCACTTTTACACAGCTCATTAACATACAGCTAATTAATATACATCTCATTAACATACAGCTCATTAGCATGAATCTCATTAACATACACAGCTAATTAACATACATCTCATTAACATACAGCTCATTAGCATGAATCTCATTAGCATGAAGCTCATTAACATACAGCTCATTAACATACACACACAGCTCATTAACATACAGCTCATTAACATGACCATTCACATTCACATAAGCCCAGGAATTCAGATGTACTTTACACTGCCTTGGGCTTAGGTCACAGAGAGAGATGTTAAACGCGTGCATCCATTATCTTCACCCTATCGTTTTTTTTTTTTTTTTTTTTTTTTTTTTATCACATTTTTTTTTTTTTGTTCCCTTCCCCATAGGCTTTTATGATCGTGAGATCACGGAGTATCCAAAAAGGGGTAAGCCTCCGGTGAGGGCTAGCATGGCCAAAACGTGCAGGAAGCTTAATAACATCACGTCCCGGGGTCGTAGAGGCCTGGGGTTAGGCTTAAAATGACCGCGTAGACCTAAGGAACAGAAATATGAAAACCGCGTGTCTCTACCCCCTTCATAGCCAAAGTTATACGTCCCGTAGTGTAATCCGCGGTTAGCATGTCACTAATCTGCGGGGGGCTCAATAGCGTCACGTCCCGGGGTCGTAGAGGGCTGGGGTTAGGCTTAAAATGACCGTGTGGACCTAAGGAACTTAAATATGAAATATGGTGTTTCTGTGACACCTACGCTTGCTGAGCTAAAGTCCTTTAACCGAGCAAGGGAGACCTAAGCTAACCTAGCTAGGTGGCACGGGGACTTAGACGTTTTTTTTTCATTTTTTTTTTTTTTTACTTTCTTTTTAGATGAAACATTAGGTGAAAGCATTTTTTTAACTTTTTAAAAAAAAGTTTTTTTTTTGGGATTTAAGCTCCTCCCACTTTGATTTAAGCTCCTCCCACTTTGATTTAAGCTCCTCCCACTTTGATTTAAGCTCCGCCCACTTTGACTTAAGCTCCGCCCACTTTGACTTAAGCTCCTCCCACTTTGACCTAAGCTCCGCCCACTTTGATTTAAGCTCCTCCCACTTTGACTTAAGCTCCGCCCACTTTAACTTAAGCTCCTCCCACTTTGACTTAAGCTCCGCCCACTTTGACTTAAGCTCCTCCCACTTTGACTTAAGCTCCGCCCACTTTGACTTAAGCTCCTCCCACTTTGATTTAAGCTCCTCCCACTTTGACTTAAGCTCCGCCCACTTTAACTTAAGCTCCTCCCACTTTGACTTAAGCTCCTCCCACTTTGACTTAAGCTCCGCCCACTTTGACTTAAGCTCCTCCCACTTTGATTTAAGCTCCTCCCACTTTGGTTTAAGCTCCGCCCACTTTGACTTAAGCTCCGCCCACTTTGACTTAAGCTCCTCCCACTTTGATTTAAGCTCCGCCCACTTTGACTTAAGCTCCTCCCACTTTGACTTAAGCTCCTCCCACTTTGACTTAAGCTCCGCCCACTTTGACTTAAGCTCCTCCCACTTTGACTTAAGCTCCTCCCACTTTGATTTAAGCTCCTCCCACTTTGGCTTAAGCTCCGCCCACTTTGACTTAAGCTCCTCCCACTTTGACTTAAGCTCCTCCCACTTTGATTTAAGCTCCGCCCACTTTGACTTAAGCTCCTCCCACTTTGACCTAAGCTCCGCCCACTTTGATTTAAGCTCCTCCCACTTTGACTTAAGCTCCGCCCACTTTAACTTAAGCTCCTCCCACTTTGACTTAAGCCCCGCCCACTTTGACTTAAGCTCCTCCCACTTTGACTTAAGCTCCTCCCACTTTGACTTAAGCCCGCCCACTTTGACTTAAGCTCCTCCCACTTTGACTTAAGCTCCTCCCACTTTGACTTAAGCTCCGCCCACTTTGACGTAAGCTCCTCCCACTTAGACTTAAGCTCCGCCCACTTTAACTTAAGCTCCTCCCACTTTGACTTAAGCCCCGCCCACTTTGACTTAAGCTCCTCCCACTTTGACTTAAGCTCCTCCCACTTTGACTTAAGCCCCGCCCACTTTGACTTAAGCTCCTCCCACTTTGACTTAAGCTCCTCCCACTTTGACTTAAGCTCCGCCCACTTTGACGTAAGCTCCTCCCACTTAGACTTAAGCTCCGCCCACTTTGACTTAAGCTCCGCCCACTTTGACTTAAGCTCCTCCCACTTTGACTTAAGCTCCTCCCACTTTGACTTAAGCTCCTCCCACTTTGACTTAAGCTCCGCCCACTTTGACTTAAGCTCCTCCCACTTTGACTTAAGCTCCGCCCACTTTGACTTAAGCTCCGCCCACTTTGATTTAAGCTCCTCCCACTTTGACTTAAGCTCCTCCCACTTTGACTTAAGCTCCTCCCACTTCGATTTAAGCTCCGCCCACTTTGATTTAAGCTCCGCCCACTTTGACTTAAGCTCCTCCCACTTTGATTTAAGCTCCTCCCACTTTGACTTAAGCTCCTCCCACTTTGACTTAAGCTCCTCCCACTTTGACTTAAGCTCCTCCCACTTTGACTTAAGCTCCTCCCACTTTGATTTAAGCTCCTCCCACTTTGACTTAAGCTCCGCCCACTTTGACTTAAGCTCCTCCCACTTTGACTTAAGCTCCTCCCACTTTGATTTAAGCTCCTCCCACTTTGATTTAAGCTCCTCCCACTTTGACTTAAGCTCCGCCCACTTTAACTTAAGCTCCTCCCACTTTGCCTTAAGCTCCTCCCACTTTGATTTAAGCTCCTCCCACTTTGATTTAAGCTCCTCCCACTTTGACTTAAGCTCCTCCCACTTTGACTTAAGCTCCGCCCACTTTGACTTAAGCTCCTCCCACTTTGATTTAAGCTCCTCCCACTTTGACTTAAGCTCCTCCCACTTTGACTTAAGCTCCTCCCACTTTGACTTAAGCTCCTCCCACTTTGACTTAAGCTCCTCCCACTTTGACTTAAGCTCCTCCCACTTTGATTTAAGCTCCTCCCACTTTGACTTAAGCTCCGCCCACTTTGACTTAAGCTCCTCCCACTTTGACTTAAGCTCCTCCCACTTTGATTTAAGCTCCTCCCACTTTGATTTAAGCTCCTCCCACTTTGACTTAAGCTCCGCCCACTTTAACTTAAGCTCCTCCCACTTTGCCTTAAGCTCCTCCCACTTTGATTTAAGCTCCTCCCACTTTGATTTAAGCTCCTCCCACTTTGACTTAAGCTCCTCCCACTTTGACTTAAGCTCCGCCCACTTTGACTTAAGCTCCGCCCACTTTGACTTAAGCTCCGCCCACTTTGATTTAAGCTCCGCCCACTTTGACTTAAGCTCCTCCCACTTTGCCTTAAGCTCCTCCCACTTTGACTTAAGCTCCGCCCACTTTGACTTAAGCTCCTCCCACTTTGACTTAAGCTCCGCCCACTACGACACAAGCTCCGCCCACTTGTGTCAAAAGTGGGCGGAGCTTGTGTCAAAGTGGGCGGAGCTTAAGTGGGAGTGGGAGTGGCTTAGACAGTTAGTGGGCGGAGCTTGTGTCTAAGTGGGAGTGGCTTAATTGAGTTAGTGGGCGGAGCTTAAGTCAAAGTGGGCGGAGCTTGTGTCAAAGTGGGCGGAGCTTAAGTGGGAGTGGGAGTGGCTTAGACAATAAGTGGGCGGAGCTTGTGTCTAAGTGGGAGTGGCTTAATTGATTAATTCAAATTGTCTCTCATTTGCCAACAAACGACCTACCTAGACTGTACGCAGGTCTACTAGACATTATTGCTCAAATGAGAGACAATTTGAATTAATCAATTAAGCCACTCCCACTTTGACACAAGCTCCGCCCACTAAATGTCTAAGCCACTCCCACTCCCACTTAAGCTCCGCCCACTTTGACACAAGCTCCGCCCACTTTGACTTAAGCTCCGCCCACTAACTGTCTAAGCCACTCCCACTTTCACACAAGCTCCGCCCACTAACGGTATAAGCCACTCCCACTTCCACTTAAGCTCCGCCCACTTTGACACAAGCTCCGCCCACTTTTGACACAAGCTCCGCCCACTAACTGTCTAAGCCACTCCCACTTTGACACAAGCTCCGCCCACTAAATGTCTAAGCCACTCCCACTTCCACTTAAGCTCCTCCCACTTTGACTTAAGCTCCGCCCACTTTGACGTAAGCTCCTCCCACTTAGACTTAAGCTCCGCCCACTTTAACTTAAGCTCCTCCCACTTTGACTTAAGCCCCGCCCACTTTGACTTAAGCTCCTCCCACTTTGACTTAAGCTCCTCCCACTTTGACTTAAGCCCCGCCCACTTTGACGTAAGCTCCTCCCACTTTGACTTAAGCTCCTCCCACTTTGACTTAAGCTCCGCCCACTTTGACGTAAGCTCCTCCCACTTAGACTTAAGCTCCGCCCACTTTGACTTAAGCTCCGCCCACTTTGACTTAAGCTCCTCCCACTTTGACTTAAGCTCCTCCCACTTTGACTTAAGCTCCTCCCACTTTGACTTAAGCTCCGCCCACTTTGACTTAAGCTCCTCCCACTTTGACTTAAGCTCCGCCCACTTTGACTTAAGCTCCGCCCACTTTGATTTAAGCTCCTCCCACTTTGACTTAAGCTCCTCCCACTTTGACTTAAGCTCCTCCCACTTCGATTTAAGCTCCGCCCACTTTGATTTAAGCTCCGCCCACTTTGACTTAAGCTCCTCCCACTTTGATTTAAGCTCCTCCCACTTTGACTTAAGCTCCTCCCACTTTGACTTAAGCTCCTCCCACTTTGACTTAAGCTCCTCCCACTTTGACTTAAGCTCCTCCCACTTTGACTTAAGCTCCTCCCACTTTGATTTAAGCTCCTCCCACTTTGACTTAAGCTCCGCCCACTTTGACTTAAGCTCCTCCCACTTTGACTTAAGCTCCTCCCACTTTGATTTAAGCTCCTCCCACTTTGATTTAAGCTCCTCCCACTTTGACTTAAGCTCCGCCCACTACGACACAAGCTCCGCCCACTTGTGTCAAAAGTGGGCGGAGCTTGTGTCAAAGTGGGCGGAGCTTAAGTGGGAGTGGGAGTGGCTTAGACAGTTAGTGGGCGGAGCTTGTGTCTAAGTGGGAGTGGCTTAATTGAGTTAGTGGGCGGAGCTTAAGTCAAAGTGGGCGGAGCTTGTGTCAAAGTGGGCGGAGCTTAAGTGGGAGTGGGAGTGGCTTAGACAATAAGTGGGCGGAGCTTGTGTCTAAGTGGGAGTGGCTTAATTGATTAATTCAAATTGTCTCTCATTTGCCAACAAACGACCTACCTAGACTGTACGCAGGTCTACTAGACATTATTGCTCAAATGAGAGACAATTTGAATTAATCAATTAAGCCACTCCCACTTTGACACAAGCTCCGCCCACTAAATGTCTAAGCCACTCCCACTCCCACTTAAGCTCCGCCCACTTTGACACAAGCTCCGCCCACTTTGACTTAAGCTCCGCCCACTAACTGTCTAAGCCACTCCCACTTTCACACAAGCTCCGCCCACTAACGGTATAAGCCACTCCCACTTCCACTTAAGCTCCGCCCACTTTGACACAAGCTCCGCCCACTTTTGACACAAGCTCCGCCCACTAACTGTCTAAGCCACTCCCACTTTGACACAAGCTCCGCCCACTAAATGTCTAAGCCACTCCCACTTCCACTTAAGCTCCGCCCACTTTGACACAAGCTCCGCCCACTTTTACACAGCTCATTAACATACAGCTAATTAATATACATCTCATTAACATACAGCTCATTAGCATGAATCTCATTAACATACACAGCTAATTAACATACATCTCATTAACATACAGCTCATTAGCATGAATCTCATTAGCATGAAGCTCATTAACATACAGCTCATTAACATACACACACAGCTCATTAACATACAGCTCATTAACATGACCATTCACATTCACATAAGCCCAGGAATTCAGATGTACTTTACACTGCCTTGGGCTTAGGTCACAGAGAGAGATGTTAAACGCGTGCATCCATTATCTTCACCCTATCGTTTTTTTTTTTTTTTTTTTTTTTTTTTTATCACATTTTTTTTTTTTTGTTCCCTTCCCCATAGGCTTTTATGATCGTGAGATCACGGAGTATCCAAAAAGGGGTAAGCCTCCGGTGAGGGCTAGCATGGCCAAAACGTGCAGGAAGCTTAATAACATCACGTCCCGGGGTCGTAGAGGCCTGGGGTTAGGCTTAAAATGACCGCGTAGACCTAAGGAACAGAAATATGAAAACCGCGTGTCTCTACCCCCTTCATAGCCAAAGTTATGGTTAGCATGTCACTAATCTGCGGGGGGCTCAATAGCGTCACGTCCCGGGGTCGTAGAGGGCTGGGGTTAGGCTTAAAATGACCGTGTGGACCTAAGGAACTTAAATATGAAATATGGTGTTTCTGTGACACCTACGCTTGCTGAGCTAAAGTCCTTTAACCGAGCAAGGGAGACCTAAGCTAACCTAGCTAGGTGGCACGGGGACTTAGACGTTTTTTTTTCATTTTTTTTTTTTTTTACTTTCTTTTTAGATGAAACATTAGGTGAAAGCATTTTTTTAACTTTTTAAAAAAAAGTTTTTTTTTTGGGATTTAAGCTCCTCCCACTTTGATTTAAGCTCCTCCCACTTTGATTTAAGCTCCTCCCACTTTGATTTAAGCTCCGCCCACTTTGACTTAAGCTCCGCCCACTTTGACTTAAGCTCCTCCCACTTTGACCTAAGCTCCGCCCACTTTGATTTAAGCTCCTCCCACTTTGACTTAAGCTCCGCCCACTTTAACTTAAGCTCCTCCCACTTTGACTTAAGCTCCGCCCACTTTGACTTAAGCTCCTCCCACTTTGACTTAAGCTCCGCCCACTTTGACTTAAGCTCCTCCCACTTTGATTTAAGCTCCTCCCACTTTGACTTAAGCTCCGCCCACTTTAACTTAAGCTCCTCCCACTTTGACTTAAGCTCCTCCCACTTTGACTTAAGCTCCGCCCACTTTGACTTAAGCTCCTCCCACTTTGATTTAAGCTCCTCCCACTTTGGTTTAAGCTCCGCCCACTTTGACTTAAGCTCCGCCCACTTTGACTTAAGCTCCTCCCACTTTGATTTAAGCTCCGCCCACTTTGACTTAAGCTCCTCCCACTTTGACTTAAGCTCCTCCCACTTTGACTTAAGCTCCGCCCACTTTGACTTAAGCTCCTCCCACTTTGACTTAAGCTCCTCCCACTTTGATTTAAGCTCCTCCCACTTTGGCTTAAGCTCCGCCCACTTTGACTTAAGCTCCTCCCACTTTGACTTAAGCTCCTCCCACTTTGATTTAAGCTCCGCCCACTTTGACTTAAGCTCCTCCCACTTTGACCTAAGCTCCGCCCACTTTGATTTAAGCTCCTCCCACTTTGACTTAAGCTCCGCCCACTTTAACTTAAGCTCCTCCCACTTTGACTTAAGCCCCGCCCACTTTGACTTAAGCTCCTCCCACTTTGACTTAAGCTCCTCCCACTTTGACTTAAGCCCGCCCACTTTGACTTAAGCTCCTCCCACTTTGACTTAAGCTCCTCCCACTTTGACTTAAGCTCCGCCCACTTTGACGTAAGCTCCTCCCACTTAGACTTAAGCTCCGCCCACTTTAACTTAAGCTCCTCCCACTTTGACTTAAGCCCCGCCCACTTTGACTTAAGCTCCTCCCACTTTGACTTAAGCTCCTCCCACTTTGACTTAAGCCCCGCCCACTTTGACTTAAGCTCCTCCCACTTTGACTTAAGCTCCTCCCACTTTGACTTAAGCTCCGCCCACTTTGACGTAAGCTCCTCCCACTTAGACTTAAGCTCCGCCCACTTTGACTTAAGCTCCGCCCACTTTGACTTAAGCTCCTCCCACTTTGACTTAAGCTCCTCCCACTTTGACTTAAGCTCCTCCCACTTTGACTTAAGCTCCGCCCACTTTGACTTAAGCTCCTCCCACTTTGACTTAAGCTCCGCCCACTTTGACTTAAGCTCCGCCCACTTTGATTTAAGCTCCTCCCACTTTGACTTAAGCTCCTCCCACTTTGACTTAAGCTCCTCCCACTTCGATTTAAGCTCCGCCCACTTTGATTTAAGCTCCGCCCACTTTGACTTAAGCTCCTCCCACTTTGATTTAAGCTCCTCCCACTTTGACTTAAGCTCCTCCCACTTTGACTTAAGCTCCTCCCACTTTGACTTAAGCTCCTCCCACTTTGACTTAAGCTCCTCCCACTTTGATTTAAGCTCCTCCCACTTTGACTTAAGCTCCGCCCACTTTGACTTAAGCTCCTCCCACTTTGACTTAAGCTCCTCCCACTTTGATTTAAGCTCCTCCCACTTTGATTTAAGCTCCTCCCACTTTGACTTAAGCTCCGCCCACTTTAACTTAAGCTCCTCCCACTTTGCCTTAAGCTCCTCCCACTTTGATTTAAGCTCCTCCCACTTTGATTTAAGCTCCTCCCACTTTGACTTAAGCTCCTCCCACTTTGACTTAAGCTCCGCCCACTTTGACTTAAGCTCCTCCCACTTTGATTTAAGCTCCTCCCACTTTGACTTAAGCTCCTCCCACTTTGACTTAAGCTCCTCCCACTTTGACTTAAGCTCCTCCCACTTTGACTTAAGCTCCTCCCACTTTGACTTAAGCTCCTCCCACTTTGATTTAAGCTCCTCCCACTTTGACTTAAGCTCCGCCCACTTTGACTTAAGCTCCTCCCACTTTGACTTAAGCTCCTCCCACTTTGATTTAAGCTCCTCCCACTTTGATTTAAGCTCCTCCCACTTTGACTTAAGCTCCGCCCACTTTAACTTAAGCTCCTCCCACTTTGCCTTAAGCTCCTCCCACTTTGATTTAAGCTCCTCCCACTTTGATTTAAGCTCCTCCCACTTTGACTTAAGCTCCTCCCACTTTGACTTAAGCTCCGCCCACTTTGACTTAAGCTCCGCCCACTTTGACTTAAGCTCCGCCCACTTTGATTTAAGCTCCGCCCACTTTGACTTAAGCTCCTCCCACTTTGCCTTAAGCTCCTCCCACTTTGACTTAAGCTCCGCCCACTTTGACTTAAGCTCCTCCCACTTTGACTTAAGCTCCGCCCACTACGACACAAGCTCCGCCCACTTGTGTCAAAAGTGGGCGGAGCTTGTGTCAAAGTGGGCGGAGCTTAAGTGGGAGTGGGAGTGGCTTAGACAGTTAGTGGGCGGAGCTTGTGTCTAAGTGGGAGTGGCTTAATTGAGTTAGTGGGCGGAGCTTAAGTCAAAGTGGGCGGAGCTTGTGTCAAAGTGGGCGGAGCTTAAGTGGGAGTGGGAGTGGCTTAGACAATAAGTGGGCGGAGCTTGTGTCTAAGTGGGAGTGGCTTAATTGATTAATTCAAATTGTCTCTCATTTGCCAACAAACGACCTACCTAGACTGTACGCAGGTCTACTAGACATTATTGCTCAAATGAGAGACAATTTGAATTAATCAATTAAGCCACTCCCACTTTGACACAAGCTCCGCCCACTAAATGTCTAAGCCACTCCCACTCCCACTTAAGCTCCGCCCACTTTGACACAAGCTCCGCCCACTTTGACTTAAGCTCCGCCCACTAACTGTCTAAGCCACTCCCACTTTCACACAAGCTCCGCCCACTAACGGTATAAGCCACTCCCACTTCCACTTAAGCTCCGCCCACTTTGACACAAGCTCCGCCCACTTTTGACACAAGCTCCGCCCACTAACTGTCTAAGCCACTCCCACTTTGACACAAGCTCCGCCCACTAAATGTCTAAGCCACTCCCACTTCCACTTAAGCTCCTCCCACTTTGACTTAAGCTCCGCCCACTTTGACGTAAGCTCCTCCCACTTAGACTTAAGCTCCGCCCACTTTAACTTAAGCTCCTCCCACTTTGACTTAAGCCCCGCCCACTTTGACTTAAGCTCCTCCCACTTTGACTTAAGCTCCTCCCACTTTGACTTAAGCCCCGCCCACTTTGACGTAAGCTCCTCCCACTTTGACTTAAGCTCCTCCCACTTTGACTTAAGCTCCGCCCACTTTGACGTAAGCTCCTCCCACTTAGACTTAAGCTCCGCCCACTTTGACTTAAGCTCCGCCCACTTTGACTTAAGCTCCTCCCACTTTGACTTAAGCTCCTCCCACTTTGACTTAAGCTCCTCCCACTTTGACTTAAGCTCCGCCCACTTTGACTTAAGCTCCTCCCACTTTGACTTAAGCTCCGCCCACTTTGACTTAAGCTCCGCCCACTTTGATTTAAGCTCCTCCCACTTTGACTTAAGCTCCTCCCACTTTGACTTAAGCTCCTCCCACTTCGATTTAAGCTCCGCCCACTTTGATTTAAGCTCCGCCCACTTTGACTTAAGCTCCTCCCACTTTGATTTAAGCTCCTCCCACTTTGACTTAAGCTCCTCCCACTTTGACTTAAGCTCCTCCCACTTTGACTTAAGCTCCTCCCACTTTGACTTAAGCTCCTCCCACTTTGACTTAAGCTCCTCCCACTTTGATTTAAGCTCCTCCCACTTTGACTTAAGCTCCGCCCACTTTGACTTAAGCTCCTCCCACTTTGACTTAAGCTCCTCCCACTTTGATTTAAGCTCCTCCCACTTTGATTTAAGCTCCTCCCACTTTGACTTAAGCTCCGCCCACTACGACACAAGCTCCGCCCACTTGTGTCAAAAGTGGGCGGAGCTTGTGTCAAAGTGGGCGGAGCTTAAGTGGGAGTGGGAGTGGCTTAGACAGTTAGTGGGCGGAGCTTGTGTCTAAGTGGGAGTGGCTTAATTGAGTTAGTGGGCGGAGCTTAAGTCAAAGTGGGCGGAGCTTGTGTCAAAGTGGGCGGAGCTTAAGTGGGAGTGGGAGTGGCTTAGACAATAAGTGGGCGGAGCTTGTGTCTAAGTGGGAGTGGCTTAATTGATTAATTCAAATTGTCTCTCATTTGCCAACAAACGACCTACCTAGACTGTACGCAGGTCTACTAGACATTATTGCTCAAATGAGAGACAATTTGAATTAATCAATTAAGCCACTCCCACTTTGACACAAGCTCCGCCCACTAAATGTCTAAGCCACTCCCACTCCCACTTAAGCTCCGCCCACTTTGACACAAGCTCCGCCCACTTTGACTTAAGCTCCGCCCACTAACTGTCTAAGCCACTCCCACTTTCACACAAGCTCCGCCCACTAACGGTATAAGCCACTCCCACTTCCACTTAAGCTCCGCCCACTTTGACACAAGCTCCGCCCACTTTTGACACAAGCTCCGCCCACTAACTGTCTAAGCCACTCCCACTTTGACACAAGCTCCGCCCACTAAATGTCTAAGCCACTCCCACTTCCACTTAAGCTCCGCCCACTTTGACACAAGCTCCGCCCACTTTTACACAGCTCATTAACATACAGCTAATTAATATACATCTCATTAACATACAGCTCATTAGCATGAATCTCATTAACATACACAGCTAATTAACATACATCTCATTAACATACAGCTCATTAGCATGAATCTCATTAGCATGAAGCTCATTAACATACAGCTCATTAACATACACACACAGCTCATTAACATACAGCTCATTAACATGACCATTCACATTCACATAAGCCCAGGAATTCAGATGTACTTTACACTGCCTTGGGCTTAGGTCACAGAGAGAGATGTTAAACGCGTGCATCCATTATCTTCACCCTATCGTTTTTTTTTTTTTTTTTTTTTTTTTTTTATCACATTTTTTTTTTTTTGTTCCCTTCCCCATAGGCTTTTATGATCGTGAGATCACGGAGTATCCAAAAAGGGGTAAGCCTCCGGTGAGGGCTAGCATGGCCAAAACGTGCAGGAAGCTTAATAACATCACGTCCCGGGGTCGTAGAGGCCTGGGGTTAGGCTTAAAATGACCGCGTAGACCTAAGGAACAGAAATATGAAAACCGCGTGTCTCTACCCCCTTCATAGCCAAAGTTATACGTCCCGTAGTGTAATCCGCGGTTAGCATGTCACTAATCTGCGGGGGGCTCAATAGCGTCACGTCCCGGGGTCGTAGAGGGCTGGGGTTAGGCTTAAAATGACCGTGTGGACCTAAGGAACTTAAATATGAAATATGGTGTTTCTGTGACACCTACGCTTGCTGAGCTAAAGTCCTTTAACCGAGCAAGGGAGACCTAAGCTAACCTAGCTAGGTGGCACGGGGACTTAGACGTTTTTTTTTCATTTTTTTTTTTTTTTACTTTCTTTTTAGATGAAACATTAGGTGAAAGCATTTTTTTAACTTTTTAAAAAAAAGTTTTTTTTTTGGGATTTAAGCTCCTCCCACTTTGATTTAAGCTCCTCCCACTTTGATTTAAGCTCCTCCCACTTTGATTTAAGCTCCGCCCACTTTGACTTAAGCTCCGCCCACTTTGACTTAAGCTCCTCCCACTTTGACCTAAGCTCCGCCCACTTTGATTTAAGCTCCTCCCACTTTGACTTAAGCTCCGCCCACTTTAACTTAAGCTCCTCCCACTTTGACTTAAGCTCCGCCCACTTTGACTTAAGCTCCTCCCACTTTGACTTAAGCTCCGCCCACTTTGACTTAAGCTCCTCCCACTTTGATTTAAGCTCCTCCCACTTTGACTTAAGCTCCGCCCACTTTAACTTAAGCTCCTCCCACTTTGACTTAAGCTCCTCCCACTTTGACTTAAGCTCCGCCCACTTTGACTTAAGCTCCTCCCACTTTGATTTAAGCTCCTCCCACTTTGGTTTAAGCTCCGCCCACTTTGACTTAAGCTCCGCCCACTTTGACTTAAGCTCCTCCCACTTTGATTTAAGCTCCGCCCACTTTGACTTAAGCTCCTCCCACTTTGACTTAAGCTCCTCCCACTTTGACTTAAGCTCCGCCCACTTTGACTTAAGCTCCTCCCACTTTGACTTAAGCTCCTCCCACTTTGATTTAAGCTCCTCCCACTTTGGCTTAAGCTCCGCCCACTTTGACTTAAGCTCCTCCCACTTTGACTTAAGCTCCTCCCACTTTGATTTAAGCTCCGCCCACTTTGACTTAAGCTCCTCCCACTTTGACCTAAGCTCCGCCCACTTTGATTTAAGCTCCTCCCACTTTGACTTAAGCTCCGCCCACTTTAACTTAAGCTCCTCCCACTTTGACTTAAGCCCCGCCCACTTTGACTTAAGCTCCTCCCACTTTGACTTAAGCTCCTCCCACTTTGACTTAAGCCCGCCCACTTTGACTTAAGCTCCTCCCACTTTGACTTAAGCTCCTCCCACTTTGACTTAAGCTCCGCCCACTTTGACGTAAGCTCCTCCCACTTAGACTTAAGCTCCGCCCACTTTAACTTAAGCTCCTCCCACTTTGACTTAAGCCCCGCCCACTTTGACTTAAGCTCCTCCCACTTTGACTTAAGCTCCTCCCACTTTGACTTAAGCCCCGCCCACTTTGACTTAAGCTCCTCCCACTTTGACTTAAGCTCCTCCCACTTTGACTTAAGCTCCGCCCACTTTGACGTAAGCTCCTCCCACTTAGACTTAAGCTCCGCCCACTTTGACTTAAGCTCCGCCCACTTTGACTTAAGCTCCTCCCACTTTGACTTAAGCTCCTCCCACTTTGACTTAAGCTCCTCCCACTTTGACTTAAGCTCCGCCCACTTTGACTTAAGCTCCTCCCACTTTGACTTAAGCTCCGCCCACTTTGACTTAAGCTCCGCCCACTTTGATTTAAGCTCCTCCCACTTTGACTTAAGCTCCTCCCACTTTGACTTAAGCTCCTCCCACTTCGATTTAAGCTCCGCCCACTTTGATTTAAGCTCCGCCCACTTTGACTTAAGCTCCTCCCACTTTGATTTAAGCTCCTCCCACTTTGACTTAAGCTCCTCCCACTTTGACTTAAGCTCCTCCCACTTTGACTTAAGCTCCTCCCACTTTGACTTAAGCTCCTCCCACTTTGATTTAAGCTCCTCCCACTTTGACTTAAGCTCCGCCCACTTTGACTTAAGCTCCTCCCACTTTGACTTAAGCTCCTCCCACTTTGATTTAAGCTCCTCCCACTTTGATTTAAGCTCCTCCCACTTTGACTTAAGCTCCGCCCACTTTAACTTAAGCTCCTCCCACTTTGCCTTAAGCTCCTCCCACTTTGATTTAAGCTCCTCCCACTTTGATTTAAGCTCCTCCCACTTTGACTTAAGCTCCTCCCACTTTGACTTAAGCTCCGCCCACTTTGACTTAAGCTCCTCCCACTTTGATTTAAGCTCCTCCCACTTTGACTTAAGCTCCTCCCACTTTGACTTAAGCTCCTCCCACTTTGACTTAAGCTCCTCCCACTTTGACTTAAGCTCCTCCCACTTTGACTTAAGCTCCTCCCACTTTGATTTAAGCTCCTCCCACTTTGACTTAAGCTCCGCCCACTTTGACTTAAGCTCCTCCCACTTTGACTTAAGCTCCTCCCACTTTGATTTAAGCTCCTCCCACTTTGATTTAAGCTCCTCCCACTTTGACTTAAGCTCCGCCCACTTTAACTTAAGCTCCTCCCACTTTGCCTTAAGCTCCTCCCACTTTGATTTAAGCTCCTCCCACTTTGATTTAAGCTCCTCCCACTTTGACTTAAGCTCCTCCCACTTTGACTTAAGCTCCGCCCACTTTGACTTAAGCTCCGCCCACTTTGACTTAAGCTCCGCCCACTTTGATTTAAGCTCCGCCCACTTTGACTTAAGCTCCTCCCACTTTGCCTTAAGCTCCTCCCACTTTGACTTAAGCTCCGCCCACTTTGACTTAAGCTCCTCCCACTTTGACTTAAGCTCCGCCCACTACGACACAAGCTCCGCCCACTTGTGTCAAAAGTGGGCGGAGCTTGTGTCAAAGTGGGCGGAGCTTAAGTGGGAGTGGGAGTGGCTTAGACAGTTAGTGGGCGGAGCTTGTGTCTAAGTGGGAGTGGCTTAATTGAGTTAGTGGGCGGAGCTTAAGTCAAAGTGGGCGGAGCTTGTGTCAAAGTGGGCGGAGCTTAAGTGGGAGTGGGAGTGGCTTAGACAATAAGTGGGCGGAGCTTGTGTCTAAGTGGGAGTGGCTTAATTGATTAATTCAAATTGTCTCTCATTTGCCAACAAACGACCTACCTAGACTGTACGCAGGTCTACTAGACATTATTGCTCAAATGAGAGACAATTTGAATTAATCAATTAAGCCACTCCCACTTTGACACAAGCTCCGCCCACTAAATGTCTAAGCCACTCCCACTCCCACTTAAGCTCCGCCCACTTTGACACAAGCTCCGCCCACTTTGACTTAAGCTCCGCCCACTAACTGTCTAAGCCACTCCCACTTTCACACAAGCTCCGCCCACTAACGGTATAAGCCACTCCCACTTCCACTTAAGCTCCGCCCACTTTGACACAAGCTCCGCCCACTTTTGACACAAGCTCCGCCCACTAACTGTCTAAGCCACTCCCACTTTGACACAAGCTCCGCCCACTAAATGTCTAAGCCACTCCCACTTCCACTTAAGCTCCGCCCACTTTGACACAAGCTCCGCCCACTTTTACACAGCTCATTAACATACAGCTAATTAATATACATCTCATTAACATACAGCTCATTAGCATGAATCTCATTAACATACACAGCTAATTAACATACATCTCATTAACATACAGCTCATTAGCATGAATCTCATTAGCATGAAGCTCATTAACATACAGCTCATTAACATACACACACAGCTCATTAACATACAGCTCATTAACATGACCATTCACATTCACATAAGCCCAGGAATTCAGATGTACTTTACACTGCCTTGGGCTTAGGTCACAGAGAGAGATGTTAAACGCGTGCATCCATTATCTTCACCCTATCGTTTTTTTTTTTTTTTTTTTTTTTTTTTTATCACATTTTTTTTTTTTTGTTCCCTTCCCCATAGGCTTTTATGATCGTGAGATCACGGAGTATCCAAAAAGGGGTAAGCCTCCGGTGAGGGCTAGCATGGCCAAAACGTGCAGGAAGCTTAATAACATCACGTCCCGGGGTCGTAGAGGCCTGGGGTTAGGCTTAAAATGACCGCGTAGACCTAAGGAACAGAAATATGAAAACCGCGTGTCTCTACCCCCTTCATAGCCAAAGTTATACGTCCCGTAGTGTAATCCGCGGTTAGCATGTCACTAATCTGCGGGGGGCTCAATAGCGTCACGTCCCGGGGTCGTAGAGGGCTGGGGTTAGGCTTAAAATGACCGTGTGGACCTAAGGAACTTAAATATGAAATATGGTGTTTCTGTGACACCTACGCTTGCTGAGCTAAAGTCCTTTAACCGAGCAAGGGAGACCTAAGCTAACCTAGCTAGGTGGCACGGGGACTTAGACGTTTTTTTTTCATTTTTTTTTTTTTTTACTTTCTTTTTAGATGAAACATTAGGTGAAAGCATTTTTTTAACTTTTTAAAAAAAAGTTTTTTTTTTGGGATTTAAGCTCCTCCCACTTTGATTTAAGCTCCTCCCACTTTGATTTAAGCTCCTCCCACTTTGATTTAAGCTCCGCCCACTTTGACTTAAGCTCCGCCCACTTTGACTTAAGCTCCTCCCACTTTGACCTAAGCTCCGCCCACTTTGATTTAAGCTCCTCCCACTTTGACTTAAGCTCCGCCCACTTTAACTTAAGCTCCTCCCACTTTGACTTAAGCTCCGCCCACTTTGACTTAAGCTCCTCCCACTTTGACTTAAGCTCCGCCCACTTTGACTTAAGCTCCTCCCACTTTGATTTAAGCTCCTCCCACTTTGACTTAAGCTCCGCCCACTTTAACTTAAGCTCCTCCCACTTTGACTTAAGCTCCTCCCACTTTGACTTAAGCTCCGCCCACTTTGACTTAAGCTCCTCCCACTTTGATTTAAGCTCCTCCCACTTTGGTTTAAGCTCCGCCCACTTTGACTTAAGCTCCGCCCACTTTGACTTAAGCTCCTCCCACTTTGATTTAAGCTCCGCCCACTTTGACTTAAGCTCCTCCCACTTTGACTTAAGCTCCTCCCACTTTGACTTAAGCTCCGCCCACTTTGACTTAAGCTCCTCCCACTTTGACTTAAGCTCCTCCCACTTTGATTTAAGCTCCTCCCACTTTGGCTTAAGCTCCGCCCACTTTGACTTAAGCTCCTCCCACTTTGACTTAAGCTCCTCCCACTTTGATTTAAGCTCCGCCCACTTTGACTTAAGCTCCTCCCACTTTGACCTAAGCTCCGCCCACTTTGATTTAAGCTCCTCCCACTTTGACTTAAGCTCCGCCCACTTTAACTTAAGCTCCTCCCACTTTGACTTAAGCCCCGCCCACTTTGACTTAAGCTCCTCCCACTTTGACTTAAGCTCCTCCCACTTTGACTTAAGCCCGCCCACTTTGACTTAAGCTCCTCCCACTTTGACTTAAGCTCCTCCCACTTTGACTTAAGCTCCGCCCACTTTGACGTAAGCTCCTCCCACTTAGACTTAAGCTCCGCCCACTTTAACTTAAGCTCCTCCCACTTTGACTTAAGCCCCGCCCACTTTGACTTAAGCTCCTCCCACTTTGACTTAAGCTCCTCCCACTTTGACTTAAGCCCCGCCCACTTTGACTTAAGCTCCTCCCACTTTGACTTAAGCTCCTCCCACTTTGACTTAAGCTCCGCCCACTTTGACGTAAGCTCCTCCCACTTAGACTTAAGCTCCGCCCACTTTGACTTAAGCTCCGCCCACTTTGACTTAAGCTCCTCCCACTTTGACTTAAGCTCCTCCCACTTTGACTTAAGCTCCTCCCACTTTGACTTAAGCTCCGCCCACTTTGACTTAAGCTCCTCCCACTTTGACTTAAGCTCCGCCCACTTTGACTTAAGCTCCGCCCACTTTGATTTAAGCTCCTCCCACTTTGACTTAAGCTCCTCCCACTTTGACTTAAGCTCCTCCCACTTCGATTTAAGCTCCGCCCACTTTGATTTAAGCTCCGCCCACTTTGACTTAAGCTCCTCCCACTTTGATTTAAGCTCCTCCCACTTTGACTTAAGCTCCTCCCACTTTGACTTAAGCTCCTCCCACTTTGACTTAAGCTCCTCCCACTTTGACTTAAGCTCCTCCCACTTTGATTTAAGCTCCTCCCACTTTGACTTAAGCTCCGCCCACTTTGACTTAAGCTCCTCCCACTTTGACTTAAGCTCCTCCCACTTTGATTTAAGCTCCTCCCACTTTGATTTAAGCTCCTCCCACTTTGACTTAAGCTCCGCCCACTTTAACTTAAGCTCCTCCCACTTTGCCTTAAGCTCCTCCCACTTTGATTTAAGCTCCTCCCACTTTGATTTAAGCTCCTCCCACTTTGACTTAAGCTCCTCCCACTTTGACTTAAGCTCCGCCCACTTTGACTTAAGCTCCTCCCACTTTGATTTAAGCTCCTCCCACTTTGACTTAAGCTCCTCCCACTTTGACTTAAGCTCCTCCCACTTTGACTTAAGCTCCTCCCACTTTGACTTAAGCTCCTCCCACTTTGACTTAAGCTCCTCCCACTTTGATTTAAGCTCCTCCCACTTTGACTTAAGCTCCGCCCACTTTGACTTAAGCTCCTCCCACTTTGACTTAAGCTCCTCCCACTTTGATTTAAGCTCCTCCCACTTTGATTTAAGCTCCTCCCACTTTGACTTAAGCTCCGCCCACTTTAACTTAAGCTCCTCCCACTTTGCCTTAAGCTCCTCCCACTTTGATTTAAGCTCCTCCCACTTTGATTTAAGCTCCTCCCACTTTGACTTAAGCTCCTCCCACTTTGACTTAAGCTCCGCCCACTTTGACTTAAGCTCCGCCCACTTTGACTTAAGCTCCGCCCACTTTGATTTAAGCTCCGCCCACTTTGACTTAAGCTCCTCCCACTTTGCCTTAAGCTCCTCCCACTTTGACTTAAGCTCCGCCCACTTTGACTTAAGCTCCTCCCACTTTGACTTAAGCTCCGCCCACTACGACACAAGCTCCGCCCACTTGTGTCAAAAGTGGGCGGAGCTTGTGTCAAAGTGGGCGGAGCTTAAGTGGGAGTGGGAGTGGCTTAGACAGTTAGTGGGCGGAGCTTGTGTCTAAGTGGGAGTGGCTTAATTGAGTTAGTGGGCGGAGCTTAAGTCAAAGTGGGCGGAGCTTGTGTCAAAGTGGGCGGAGCTTAAGTGGGAGTGGGAGTGGCTTAGACAATAAGTGGGCGGAGCTTGTGTCTAAGTGGGAGTGGCTTAATTGATTAATTCAAATTGTCTCTCATTTGCCAACAAACGACCTACCTAGACTGTACGCAGGTCTACTAGACATTATTGCTCAAATGAGAGACAATTTGAATTAATCAATTAAGCCACTCCCACTTTGACACAAGCTCCGCCCACTAAATGTCTAAGCCACTCCCACTCCCACTTAAGCTCCGCCCACTTTGACACAAGCTCCGCCCACTTTGACTTAAGCTCCGCCCACTAACTGTCTAAGCCACTCCCACTTTCACACAAGCTCCGCCCACTAACGGTATAAGCCACTCCCACTTCCACTTAAGCTCCGCCCACTTTGACACAAGCTCCGCCCACTTTTGACACAAGCTCCGCCCACTAACTGTCTAAGCCACTCCCACTTTGACACAAGCTCCGCCCACTAAATGTCTAAGCCACTCCCACTTCCACTTAAGCTCCTCCCACTTTGACTTAAGCTCCGCCCACTTTGACGTAAGCTCCTCCCACTTAGACTTAAGCTCCGCCCACTTTAACTTAAGCTCCTCCCACTTTGACTTAAGCCCCGCCCACTTTGACTTAAGCTCCTCCCACTTTGACTTAAGCTCCTCCCACTTTGACTTAAGCCCCGCCCACTTTGACGTAAGCTCCTCCCACTTTGACTTAAGCTCCTCCCACTTTGACTTAAGCTCCGCCCACTTTGACGTAAGCTCCTCCCACTTAGACTTAAGCTCCGCCCACTTTGACTTAAGCTCCGCCCACTTTGACTTAAGCTCCTCCCACTTTGACTTAAGCTCCTCCCACTTTGACTTAAGCTCCTCCCACTTTGACTTAAGCTCCGCCCACTTTGACTTAAGCTCCTCCCACTTTGACTTAAGCTCCGCCCACTTTGACTTAAGCTCCGCCCACTTTGATTTAAGCTCCTCCCACTTTGACTTAAGCTCCTCCCACTTTGACTTAAGCTCCTCCCACTTCGATTTAAGCTCCGCCCACTTTGATTTAAGCTCCGCCCACTTTGACTTAAGCTCCTCCCACTTTGATTTAAGCTCCTCCCACTTTGACTTAAGCTCCTCCCACTTTGACTTAAGCTCCTCCCACTTTGACTTAAGCTCCTCCCACTTTGACTTAAGCTCCTCCCACTTTGACTTAAGCTCCTCCCACTTTGATTTAAGCTCCTCCCACTTTGACTTAAGCTCCGCCCACTTTGACTTAAGCTCCTCCCACTTTGACTTAAGCTCCTCCCACTTTGATTTAAGCTCCTCCCACTTTGATTTAAGCTCCTCCCACTTTGACTTAAGCTCCGCCCACTACGACACAAGCTCCGCCCACTTGTGTCAAAAGTGGGCGGAGCTTGTGTCAAAGTGGGCGGAGCTTAAGTGGGAGTGGGAGTGGCTTAGACAGTTAGTGGGCGGAGCTTGTGTCTAAGTGGGAGTGGCTTAATTGAGTTAGTGGGCGGAGCTTAAGTCAAAGTGGGCGGAGCTTGTGTCAAAGTGGGCGGAGCTTAAGTGGGAGTGGGAGTGGCTTAGACAATAAGTGGGCGGAGCTTGTGTCTAAGTGGGAGTGGCTTAATTGATTAATTCAAATTGTCTCTCATTTGCCAACAAACGACCTACCTAGACTGTACGCAGGTCTACTAGACATTATTGCTCAAATGAGAGACAATTTGAATTAATCAATTAAGCCACTCCCACTTTGACACAAGCTCCGCCCACTAAATGTCTAAGCCACTCCCACTCCCACTTAAGCTCCGCCCACTTTGACACAAGCTCCGCCCACTTTGACTTAAGCTCCGCCCACTAACTGTCTAAGCCACTCCCACTTTCACACAAGCTCCGCCCACTAACGGTATAAGCCACTCCCACTTCCACTTAAGCTCCGCCCACTTTGACACAAGCTCCGCCCACTTTTGACACAAGCTCCGCCCACTAACTGTCTAAGCCACTCCCACTTTGACACAAGCTCCGCCCACTAAATGTCTAAGCCACTCCCACTTCCACTTAAGCTCCGCCCACTTTGACACAAGCTCCGCCCACTTTTACACAGCTCATTAACATACAGCTAATTAATATACATCTCATTAACATACAGCTCATTAGCATGAATCTCATTAACATACACAGCTAATTAACATACATCTCATTAACATACAGCTCATTAGCATGAATCTCATTAGCATGAAGCTCATTAACATACAGCTCATTAACATACACACACAGCTCATTAACATACAGCTCATTAACATGACCATTCACATTCACATAAGCCCAGGAATTCAGATGTACTTTACACTGCCTTGGGCTTAGGTCACAGAGAGAGATGTTAAACGCGTGCATCCATTATCTTCACCCTATCGTTTTTTTTTTTTTTTTTTTTTTTTTTTTATCACATTTTTTTTTTTTTGTTCCCTTCCCCATAGGCTTTTATGATCGTGAGATCACGGAGTATCCAAAAAGGGGTAAGCCTCCGGTGAGGGCTAGCATGGCCAAAACGTGCAGGAAGCTTAATAACATCACGTCCCGGGGTCGTAGAGGCCTGGGGTTAGGCTTAAAATGACCGCGTAGACCTAAGGAACAGAAATATGAAAACCGCGTGTCTCTACCCCCTTCATAGCCAAAGTTATACGTCCCGTAGTGTAATCCGCGGTTAGCATGTCACTAATCTGCGGGGGGCTCAATAGCGTCACGTCCCGGGGTCGTAGAGGGCTGGGGTTAGGCTTAAAATGACCGTGTGGACCTAAGGAACTTAAATATGAAATATGGTGTTTCTGTGACACCTACGCTTGCTGAGCTAAAGTCCTTTAACCGAGCAAGGGAGACCTAAGCTAACCTAGCTAGGTGGCACGGGGACTTAGACGTTTTTTTTTCATTTTTTTTTTTTTTTACTTTCTTTTTAGATGAAACATTAGGTGAAAGCATTTTTTTAACTTTTTAAAAAAAAGTTTTTTTTTTGGGATTTAAGCTCCTCCCACTTTGATTTAAGCTCCTCCCACTTTGATTTAAGCTCCTCCCACTTTGATTTAAGCTCCGCCCACTTTGACTTAAGCTCCGCCCACTTTGACTTAAGCTCCTCCCACTTTGACCTAAGCTCCGCCCACTTTGATTTAAGCTCCTCCCACTTTGACTTAAGCTCCGCCCACTTTAACTTAAGCTCCTCCCACTTTGACTTAAGCTCCGCCCACTTTGACTTAAGCTCCTCCCACTTTGACTTAAGCTCCGCCCACTTTGACTTAAGCTCCTCCCACTTTGATTTAAGCTCCTCCCACTTTGACTTAAGCTCCGCCCACTTTAACTTAAGCTCCTCCCACTTTGACTTAAGCTCCTCCCACTTTGACTTAAGCTCCGCCCACTTTGACTTAAGCTCCTCCCACTTTGATTTAAGCTCCTCCCACTTTGGTTTAAGCTCCGCCCACTTTGACTTAAGCTCCGCCCACTTTGACTTAAGCTCCTCCCACTTTGATTTAAGCTCCGCCCACTTTGACTTAAGCTCCTCCCACTTTGACTTAAGCTCCTCCCACTTTGACTTAAGCTCCGCCCACTTTGACTTAAGCTCCTCCCACTTTGACTTAAGCTCCTCCCACTTTGATTTAAGCTCCTCCCACTTTGGCTTAAGCTCCGCCCACTTTGACTTAAGCTCCTCCCACTTTGACTTAAGCTCCTCCCACTTTGATTTAAGCTCCGCCCACTTTGACTTAAGCTCCTCCCACTTTGACCTAAGCTCCGCCCACTTTGATTTAAGCTCCTCCCACTTTGACTTAAGCTCCGCCCACTTTAACTTAAGCTCCTCCCACTTTGACTTAAGCCCCGCCCACTTTGACTTAAGCTCCTCCCACTTTGACTTAAGCTCCTCCCACTTTGACTTAAGCCCGCCCACTTTGACTTAAGCTCCTCCCACTTTGACTTAAGCTCCTCCCACTTTGACTTAAGCTCCGCCCACTTTGACGTAAGCTCCTCCCACTTAGACTTAAGCTCCGCCCACTTTAACTTAAGCTCCTCCCACTTTGACTTAAGCCCCGCCCACTTTGACTTAAGCTCCTCCCACTTTGACTTAAGCTCCTCCCACTTTGACTTAAGCCCCGCCCACTTTGACTTAAGCTCCTCCCACTTTGACTTAAGCTCCTCCCACTTTGACTTAAGCTCCGCCCACTTTGACGTAAGCTCCTCCCACTTAGACTTAAGCTCCGCCCACTTTGACTTAAGCTCCGCCCACTTTGACTTAAGCTCCTCCCACTTTGACTTAAGCTCCTCCCACTTTGACTTAAGCTCCTCCCACTTTGACTTAAGCTCCGCCCACTTTGACTTAAGCTCCTCCCACTTTGACTTAAGCTCCGCCCACTTTGACTTAAGCTCCGCCCACTTTGATTTAAGCTCCTCCCACTTTGACTTAAGCTCCTCCCACTTTGACTTAAGCTCCTCCCACTTCGATTTAAGCTCCGCCCACTTTGATTTAAGCTCCGCCCACTTTGACTTAAGCTCCTCCCACTTTGATTTAAGCTCCTCCCACTTTGACTTAAGCTCCTCCCACTTTGACTTAAGCTCCTCCCACTTTGACTTAAGCTCCTCCCACTTTGACTTAAGCTCCTCCCACTTTGATTTAAGCTCCTCCCACTTTGACTTAAGCTCCGCCCACTTTGACTTAAGCTCCTCCCACTTTGACTTAAGCTCCTCCCACTTTGATTTAAGCTCCTCCCACTTTGATTTAAGCTCCTCCCACTTTGACTTAAGCTCCGCCCACTTTAACTTAAGCTCCTCCCACTTTGCCTTAAGCTCCTCCCACTTTGATTTAAGCTCCTCCCACTTTGATTTAAGCTCCTCCCACTTTGACTTAAGCTCCTCCCACTTTGACTTAAGCTCCGCCCACTTTGACTTAAGCTCCTCCCACTTTGATTTAAGCTCCTCCCACTTTGACTTAAGCTCCTCCCACTTTGACTTAAGCTCCTCCCACTTTGACTTAAGCTCCTCCCACTTTGACTTAAGCTCCTCCCACTTTGACTTAAGCTCCTCCCACTTTGATTTAAGCTCCTCCCACTTTGACTTAAGCTCCGCCCACTTTGACTTAAGCTCCTCCCACTTTGACTTAAGCTCCTCCCACTTTGATTTAAGCTCCTCCCACTTTGATTTAAGCTCCTCCCACTTTGACTTAAGCTCCGCCCACTTTAACTTAAGCTCCTCCCACTTTGCCTTAAGCTCCTCCCACTTTGATTTAAGCTCCTCCCACTTTGATTTAAGCTCCTCCCACTTTGACTTAAGCTCCTCCCACTTTGACTTAAGCTCCGCCCACTTTGACTTAAGCTCCGCCCACTTTGACTTAAGCTCCGCCCACTTTGATTTAAGCTCCGCCCACTTTGACTTAAGCTCCTCCCACTTTGCCTTAAGCTCCTCCCACTTTGACTTAAGCTCCGCCCACTTTGACTTAAGCTCCTCCCACTTTGACTTAAGCTCCGCCCACTACGACACAAGCTCCGCCCACTTGTGTCAAAAGTGGGCGGAGCTTGTGTCAAAGTGGGCGGAGCTTAAGTGGGAGTGGGAGTGGCTTAGACAGTTAGTGGGCGGAGCTTGTGTCTAAGTGGGAGTGGCTTAATTGAGTTAGTGGGCGGAGCTTAAGTCAAAGTGGGCGGAGCTTGTGTCAAAGTGGGCGGAGCTTAAGTGGGAGTGGGAGTGGCTTAGACAATAAGTGGGCGGAGCTTGTGTCTAAGTGGGAGTGGCTTAATTGATTAATTCAAATTGTCTCTCATTTGCCAACAAACGACCTACCTAGACTGTACGCAGGTCTACTAGACATTATTGCTCAAATGAGAGACAATTTGAATTAATCAATTAAGCCACTCCCACTTTGACACAAGCTCCGCCCACTAAATGTCTAAGCCACTCCCACTCCCACTTAAGCTCCGCCCACTTTGACACAAGCTCCGCCCACTTTGACTTAAGCTCCGCCCACTAACTGTCTAAGCCACTCCCACTTTCACACAAGCTCCGCCCACTAACGGTATAAGCCACTCCCACTTCCACTTAAGCTCCGCCCACTTTGACACAAGCTCCGCCCACTTTTGACACAAGCTCCGCCCACTAACTGTCTAAGCCACTCCCACTTTGACACAAGCTCCGCCCACTAAATGTCTAAGCCACTCCCACTTCCACTTAAGCTCCGCCCACTTTGACACAAGCTCCGCCCACTTTTACACAGCTCATTAACATACAGCTAATTAATATACATCTCATTAACATACAGCTCATTAGCATGAATCTCATTAACATACACAGCTAATTAACATACATCTCATTAACATACAGCTCATTAGCATGAATCTCATTAGCATGAAGCTCATTAACATACAGCTCATTAACATACACACACAGCTCATTAACATACAGCTCATTAACATGACCATTCACATTCACATAAGCCCAGGAATTCAGATGTACTTTACACTGCCTTGGGCTTAGGTCACAGAGAGAGATGTTAAACGCGTGCATCCATTATCTTCACCCTATCGTTTTTTTTTTTTTTTTTTTTTTTTTTTTATCACATTTTTTTTTTTTTGTTCCCTTCCCCATAGGCTTTTATGATCGTGAGATCACGGAGTATCCAAAAAGGGGTAAGCCTCCGGTGAGGGCTAGCATGGCCAAAACGTGCAGGAAGCTTAATAACATCACGTCCCGGGGTCGTAGAGGCCTGGGGTTAGGCTTAAAATGACCGCGTAGACCTAAGGAACAGAAATATGAAAACCGCGTGTCTCTACCCCCTTCATAGCCAAAGTTATACGTCCCGTAGTGTAATCCGCGGTTAGCATGTCACTAATCTGCGGGGGGCTCAATAGCGTCACGTCCCGGGGTCGTAGAGGGCTGGGGTTAGGCTTAAAATGACCGCGTAGACCTAATGAACTTAAATATGAAATATGGTGTTTCTGTGACACCTACGCTTGCTGAGCTAAAGTCCTTTAACCGAGCCAGGGAGACCTAAGCTAACCTAGCTAGGTGGCACGGGGACTTAGACGTTTTTTTTTCATTTTTTTTTTTTTTTACTTTCTTTTTAGATGAAAGCTTAGGTGCAAGCATTTTTTTAACTTTTTAAATATTTTTTTTTTTTTTGGGATTTAAGCTCCTCCCACTTTGATTTAAGCTCCTCCCACTTTAATTTAAGCTCCTCCCACTTTTACTTAAGCTCCTCCCACTTTGATTTAAGCTCCGCCCACTTTGACTTAAGCTCCTCCCACTTTAATTTAAGCTCCTCCCACTTTGATTTAAGCTCCTCCCACTTTAACTTAAGCTCCTCCCACTTTGACTTAAGCTCCTCCCACTTTGACTTAAGCTCCGCCCACTTTGATTTAAGCTCCGCCCACTTTGACTTAAGCTCCGCCCACTTTGACTTAAGCTCCGCCCACTTTGACGTAAGCTCCGCCCACTTTGACTTAAGCTCCTCCCACTTTAATTTAAGCTCCGCCCACTTTGACTTAAGCTCCTCCCACTTTGATTTAAGCTCCTCCCACTTTAACTTAAGCTCCTCCCACTTTGACTTAAGCTCCTCCCACTTTGACTTAAGCTCCGCCCACTTTGATTTAAGCTCCGCCCACTTTGATTTAAGCTCCGCCCACTTTGACTTAAGCTCCGCCCACTTTGACTTAAGCTCCGCCCACTTTAACTTAAGCTCCTCCCACTTTGACTTAAGCTCCTCCCACTTTGACTTAAGCTCCTCCCACTTTGATTTAAGCTCCTCCCACTTTGACTTAAGCTCCTCCCACTTTGATTTAAGCTCCTCCCACTTTGACTTAAGCTCCTCCCACTTTGACTTAAGCTCCTCCCACTTTGACTTAAGCCCCGCCCACTTTGACTTAAGCTCCTCCCACTTTGACTTAAGCTCCTCCCACTTTGATTTAAGCTCCTCCCACTTTGACTTAAGCTCCGCCCACTTTAACTTAAGCTCCGCCTACTTTGCCTTAAGCTCCTCCCACTTTGACTTAAGCTCCTCCCACTTTGATTTAAGCTCCTCCCACTTTGACTTAAGCTCCTCCCACTTTGACTTAAGCTCCTCCCACTTTGACTTAAGCTCCTCCCACTTTGATTTAAGCTCCTCCCACTTTGACTTAAGCTCCTCCCACTTTGATTTAAGCTCCTCCCACTTTGACTTAAGCTCCTCCCACTTTGACTTAAGCTCCTCCCACTTTGACTTAAGCCCCGCCCACTTTGACTTAAGCTCCTCCCACTTTGACTTAAGCTCCTCCCACTTTGATTTAAGCTCCTCCCACTTTGACTTAAGCTCCGCCCACTTTAACTTAAGCTCCGCCTACTTTGCCTTAAGCTCCTCCCACTTTGACTTAAGCTCCTCCCACTTTGATTTAAGCTCCGCCCACTTTTACACAAGCTCCTCCCACTTTGACTTAAGCTCCGCCCACTTTGACTTAAGCTCCTCCCACTTTGACTTAAGCTCCGCCCACTTTGACTTAAGCTCCTCCCACTTTGATTTAAGCTCCGCCCACTTTTACACAAGCTCCTCCCACTTTGATTTAAGCTCCGCCCACTTTGATTTAAGCTCCTCCCACTTTGATTTAAGCTCCGCCCACTTTAGCTTAAGCTCCTCCCACTTTGATTTAAGCTCCTCCCACTTTGATTTAAGCTCCTCCCACTTTGACTTAAGCTCCTCCCACTTTGACTTAAGCTCCGCCCACTTTAGCTTAAGCTCCTCCCACTTTGACTTAAGCTCCTCCCACTTTGATTTAAGCTCCTCCCACTTTGTCTTAAGCTCCTCCCACTTTGATTTAAGCTCCTCCCACTTTGACTTAAGCTCCTCCCACTTTGACTTAAGCTCCTCCCACTTTGACTTAAGCTCCTCCCACTTTGACTTAAGCTCCGCCCACTTTGACTTAAGCTCCTCCCACTTTGACTTAAGCTCCTCCCACTTTGACTTAAGCTCCTCCCACTTTGACTTAAGCTCCTCCCACTTTGATTTAAGCTCCTCCCACTTTAGCTTAAGCTCCTCCCACTTTGATTTAAGCTCCGCCCACTTTGATTTAAGCTCCTCCCACTTTGATTTAAGCTCCGCCCACTTTGACTTAAGCTCCTCCCACTTTGACTTAAGCTCCTCCCACTTTGCCTTAAGCTCCGCCCACTTTGACTTAAGCTCCTCCCACTTTGACTTAAGCTCCTCCCACTTTGACTTAAGCTCCTCCCACTTTGACTTAAGCTCCTCCCACTTTGATTTAAGCTCCTCCCACTTTAGCTTAAGCTCCTCCCACTTTGATTTAAGCTCCGCCCACTTTGATTTAAGCTCCTCCCACTTTGACTTAAGCTCCTCCCACTTTGACTTAAGCTCCTCCCACTTTGACTTAAGCTCCTCCCACTTTGAAAAAGTGGGCGGAGCTTGTGTCAAAGTGGGCGGAGCTTAAGTGGGAGTGGGAGTGGCTTAGACAGTTAGTGGGCGGAGCTTGTGTCTAAGTGGGAGTGGCTTAATTGAGTTAGTGGGCGGAGCTTAAGTCAAAGTGGGCGGAGCTTGTGTCAAAGTGGGCGGAGCTTAAGTGGGAGTGGGAGTGGCTTGGATACTTAGTGGGCGGAGCTTGTGTCTAAGTGGGAGTGGCTTAATTGATTAATTCAAATTGTCTCTCATTTGCCAACAAACGACCTACCTAGACTGTACGCAGGTCTACTAGACATTATTGCTCAAATGAGAGATAATTTGAATTAATCAATTAAGCCACTCCCACTTTCACACAAGCTCCGCCCACTAAATGTCTAAGCCACTCCCACTCCCACTTAAGCTCCGCCCACTTTGACACAAGTCCCGCCCACTTTTGACACAAGCTCCGCCCACTTTGACTTAAACTCCTCCCACTTTGATTTAAGCTCCGCCCACTTTGACTTAAGCTCCTCCCACTTTGATTTAAGCTCCTCCCACTTTGATTTAAGCTCCTCCCACTTTGACTTAAGCTCCTCCCACTTTGATTTAAGCTCCTCCCACTTTGACTTAAGCTCCTCCCACTTTGATTTAAGCTCCTCCCACTTTGACTTAAGCTCCTCCCACTTTGACTTAAGCTCCTCCCACTTTGATTTAAGCTCCTCCCACTTTGACTTAAGCTCCTCCCACTTTGACTTAAGCTCCTCCCACTTTGACTTAAGCTCCGCCCACTAACTGTCTAAGCCACTCCCACTTAGACACAAGCTCCGCCCACTTTGACTTAAGCTCCGCCCACTTTTACACAAGCTCCGCCCACTTTTACACAGCTCATTAACATACAGCTCATTAGCATGAATCTCATTAGCATGAAGCTCATTAACATACAGCTCATTAACATACACACACAGCTAATTAACATACATCTCATTAACATTAGCATGAATCTCATTAGCATGAAGCTCATTAACATACAGCTCATTAACATACAGCTCATTAGCATGAAGCTCATTAGCATGAAGCTCATTAACATACACACACAGCTCATTAACATACAGCTCATTAACATGACCATTCACATTCACATAAGCCCAGGAAGTCAGATGTCACTGCTGGTTATTCCACACCACTATCTTCCCCCAGGTCACAGAGAGAGATGTTAAACGCGTGCATCCACTATCTTCACCCTAACGTTTTTTTTTTTTTTTTTTTTTTTTTTTTATCACATTTTTTATTTTTTGTTCCCCGCCCCATTGGCTTTTATGATCGTGAGATCACGCTGTATCCAAAAAGGGGTAAGCCTCCGGTGAGGGCTAGCATGGCCAAAACGTGCAGGAAGCTTAATAACATCACGTCCCGGGGTCGTAGAGAGCTGGGGTTAGGCTTAAAATGACCGCGTAGACCTAAGGAAGAGATATATGAAACCCGCGTGTCTCTACCCCCTTCATAGCCAAAGTTATACGTCCCGTAGTGTAATCCGCGGTTAGCATGTGACGAATCTGCGGGGGGCTCAATAGCGTCACGTGCCGGGGTCGTAGAGGGCTGGGGTTAGGCTTAAAATGACCGTGTGGACCTAATGAACTTAAATATGAAATATGGTGTTTCTGTGACACCTACGCTCGCTGAGCTAAAGTCCTTTAACCGAGCCAGGGAGACCTAAGCTAACCTAGCTAGGTGGCGCGGGGACTTAGACGTTTTTTTTTCATTTTTTTTTTTTTTTACTTTCTTTTTAGATGAAACATTAGGTGAAAGCATTTTTTTAACTTTTTAAATTTTTTTTTTTTTTTGGGGATTTAAGCTCCTCCCACTTTGATTTAAGCTCCTCCCACTTTGATTTAAGCTCCTCCCACTTTGATTTAAGCTCCGCCCACTTTGACTTAAGCTCCGCCCACTTTGACTTAAGCTCCGCCCACTTTAACTTAAGCTCCTCCCACTTTGACTTAAGCTCCTCCCACTTTGACTTAAGCTCCTCCCACTTTGATTTAAGCTCCTCCCACTTTGACTTAAGCTCCTCCCACTTTGATTTAAGCTCCTCCCACTTTGACTTAAGCTCCTCCCACTTTGACTTAAGCTCCTCCCACTTTGACTTAAGCCCCGCCCACTTTGACTTAAGCTCCTCCCACTTTGACTTAAGCTCCTCCCACTTTGATTTAAGCTCCTCCCACTTTGACTTAAGCTCCGCCCACTTTAACTTAAGCTCCGCCTACTTTGCCTTAAGCTCCTCCCACTTTGACTTAAGCTCCTCCCACTTTGATTTAAGCTCCTCCCACTTTGACTTAAGCTCCTCCCACTTTGACTTAAGCTCCTCCCACTTTGACTTAAGCTCCTCCCACTTTGATTTAAGCTCCTCCCACTTTGACTTAAGCTCCTCCCACTTTGATTTAAGCTCCTCCCACTTTGACTTAAGCTCCTCCCACTTTGACTTAAGCTCCTCCCACTTTGACTTAAGCCCCGCCCACTTTGACTTAAGCTCCTCCCACTTTGACTTAAGCTCCTCCCACTTTGATTTAAGCTCCTCCCACTTTGACTTAAGCTCCGCCCACTTTAACTTAAGCTCCGCCTACTTTGCCTTAAGCTCCTCCCACTTTGACTTAAGCTCCTCCCACTTTGATTTAAGCTCCGCCCACTTTTACACAAGCTCCTCCCACTTTGACTTAAGCTCCGCCCACTTTGACTTAAGCTCCTCCCACTTTGACTTAAGCTCCGCCCACTTTGACTTAAGCTCCTCCCACTTTGATTTAAGCTCCGCCCACTTTTACACAAGCTCCTCCCACTTTGATTTAAGCTCCGCCCACTTTGATTTAAGCTCCTCCCACTTTGATTTAAGCTCCGCCCACTTTAGCTTAAGCTCCTCCCACTTTGATTTAAGCTCCTCCCACTTTGATTTAAGCTCCTCCCACTTTGACTTAAGCTCCTCCCACTTTGACTTAAGCTCCGCCCACTTTAGCTTAAGCTCCTCCCACTTTGACTTAAGCTCCTCCCACTTTGATTTAAGCTCCTCCCACTTTGTCTTAAGCTCCTCCCACTTTGATTTAAGCTCCTCCCACTTTGACTTAAGCTCCTCCCACTTTGACTTAAGCTCCTCCCACTTTGACTTAAGCTCCTCCCACTTTGACTTAAGCTCCGCCCACTTTGACTTAAGCTCCTCCCACTTTGACTTAAGCTCCTCCCACTTTGACTTAAGCTCCTCCCACTTTGACTTAAGCTCCTCCCACTTTGATTTAAGCTCCTCCCACTTTAGCTTAAGCTCCTCCCACTTTGATTTAAGCTCCGCCCACTTTGATTTAAGCTCCTCCCACTTTGATTTAAGCTCCGCCCACTTTGACTTAAGCTCCTCCCACTTTGACTTAAGCTCCTCCCACTTTGCCTTAAGCTCCGCCCACTTTGACTTAAGCTCCTCCCACTTTGACTTAAGCTCCTCCCACTTTGACTTAAGCTCCTCCCACTTTGACTTAAGCTCCTCCCACTTTGATTTAAGCTCCTCCCACTTTAGCTTAAGCTCCTCCCACTTTGATTTAAGCTCCGCCCACTTTGATTTAAGCTCCTCCCACTTTGACTTAAGCTCCTCCCACTTTGACTTAAGCTCCTCCCACTTTGACTTAAGCTCCTCCCACTTTGAAAAAGTGGGCGGAGCTTGTGTCAAAGTGGGCGGAGCTTAAGTGGGAGTGGGAGTGGCTTAGACAGTTAGTGGGCGGAGCTTGTGTCTAAGTGGGAGTGGCTTAATTGAGTTAGTGGGCGGAGCTTAAGTCAAAGTGGGCGGAGCTTGTGTCAAAGTGGGCGGAGCTTAAGTGGGAGTGGGAGTGGCTTGGATACTTAGTGGGCGGAGCTTGTGTCTAAGTGGGAGTGGCTTAATTGATTAATTCAAATTGTCTCTCATTTGCCAACAAACGACCTACCTAGACTGTACGCAGGTCTACTAGACATTATTGCTCAAATGAGAGATAATTTGAATTAATCAATTAAGCCACTCCCACTTTCACACAAGCTCCGCCCACTAAATGTCTAAGCCACTCCCACTCCCACTTAAGCTCCGCCCACTTTGACACAAGTCCCGCCCACTTTTGACACAAGCTCCGCCCACTTTGACTTAAACTCCTCCCACTTTGATTTAAGCTCCGCCCACTTTGACTTAAGCTCCTCCCACTTTGATTTAAGCTCCTCCCACTTTGATTTAAGCTCCTCCCACTTTGACTTAAGCTCCTCCCACTTTGATTTAAGCTCCTCCCACTTTGACTTAAGCTCCTCCCACTTTGATTTAAGCTCCTCCCACTTTGACTTAAGCTCCTCCCACTTTGACTTAAGCTCCTCCCACTTTGATTTAAGCTCCTCCCACTTTGACTTAAGCTCCTCCCACTTTGACTTAAGCTCCTCCCACTTTGACTTAAGCTCCGCCCACTAACTGTCTAAGCCACTCCCACTTAGACACAAGCTCCGCCCACTTTGACTTAAGCTCCGCCCACTTTTACACAAGCTCCGCCCACTTTTACACAGCTCATTAACATACAGCTCATTAGCATGAATCTCATTAGCATGAAGCTCATTAACATACAGCTCATTAACATACACACACAGCTAATTAACATACATCTCATTAACATTAGCATGAATCTCATTAGCATGAAGCTCATTAACATACAGCTCATTAACATACAGCTCATTAGCATGAAGCTCATTAGCATGAAGCTCATTAACATACACACACAGCTCATTAACATACAGCTCATTAACATGACCATTCACATTCACATAAGCCCAGGAAGTCAGATGTCACTGCTGGTTATTCCACACCACTATCTTCCCCCAGGTCACAGAGAGAGATGTTAAACGCGTGCATCCACTATCTTCACCCTAACGTTTTTTTTTTTTTTTTTTTTTTTTTTTTATCACATTTTTTATTTTTTGTTCCCCGCCCCATTGGCTTTTATGATCGTGAGATCACGCTGTATCCAAAAAGGGGTAAGCCTCCGGTGAGGGCTAGCATGGCCAAAACGTGCAGGAAGCTTAATAACATCACGTCCCGGGGTCGTAGAGAGCTGGGGTTAGGCTTAAAATGACCGCGTAGACCTAAGGAAGAGATATATGAAACCCGCGTGTCTCTACCCCCTTCATAGCCAAAGTTATACGTCCCGTAGTGTAATCCGCGGTTAGCATGTGACGAATCTGCGGGGGGCTCAATAGCGTCACGTGCCGGGGTCGTAGAGGGCTGGGGTTAGGCTTAAAATGACCGTGTGGACCTAATGAACTTAAATATGAAATATGGTGTTTCTGTGACACCTACGCTCGCTGAGCTAAAGTCCTTTAACCGAGCCAGGGAGACCTAAGCTAACCTAGCTAGGTGGCGCGGGGACTTAGACGTTTTTTTTTCATTTTTTTTTTTTTTTACTTTCTTTTTAGATGAAACATTAGGTGAAAGCATTTTTTTAACTTTTTAATTTTTTTTTTTTTTTTGGGGATTTAAGCTCCTCCCACTTTGATTTAAGCTCCTCCCACTTTGATTTAAGCTCCTCCCACTTTGATTTAAGCTCCGCCCACTTTGACTTAAGCTCCGCCCACTTTGACTTAAGCTCCGCCCACTTTAACTTAAGCTCCTCCCACTTTGACTTAAGCTCCTCCCACTTTGACTTAAGCTCCTCCCACTTTGATTTAAGCTCCTCCCACTTTGACTTAAGCTCCTCCCACTTTGATTTAAGCTCCTCCCACTTTGACTTAAGCTCCTCCCACTTTGACTTAAGCTCCTCCCACTTTGACTTAAGCCCCGCCCACTTTGACTTAAGCTCCTCCCACTTTGACTTAAGCTCCTCCCACTTTGATTTAAGCTCCTCCCACTTTGACTTAAGCTCCGCCCACTTTAACTTAAGCTCCGCCTACTTTGCCTTAAGCTCCTCCCACTTTGACTTAAGCTCCTCCCACTTTGATTTAAGCTCCTCCCACTTTGACTTAAGCTCCTCCCACTTTGACTTAAGCTCCTCCCACTTTGACTTAAGCTCCTCCCACTTTGATTTAAGCTCCTCCCACTTTGACTTAAGCTCCTCCCACTTTGATTTAAGCTCCTCCCACTTTGACTTAAGCTCCTCCCACTTTGACTTAAGCTCCTCCCACTTTGACTTAAGCCCCGCCCACTTTGACTTAAGCTCCTCCCACTTTGACTTAAGCTCCTCCCACTTTGATTTAAGCTCCTCCCACTTTGACTTAAGCTCCGCCCACTTTAACTTAAGCTCCGCCTACTTTGCCTTAAGCTCCTCCCACTTTGACTTAAGCTCCTCCCACTTTGATTTAAGCTCCGCCCACTTTTACACAAGCTCCTCCCACTTTGACTTAAGCTCCGCCCACTTTGACTTAAGCTCCTCCCACTTTGACTTAAGCTCCGCCCACTTTGACTTAAGCTCCTCCCACTTTGATTTAAGCTCCGCCCACTTTTACACAAGCTCCTCCCACTTTGATTTAAGCTCCGCCCACTTTGATTTAAGCTCCTCCCACTTTGATTTAAGCTCCGCCCACTTTAGCTTAAGCTCCTCCCACTTTGATTTAAGCTCCTCCCACTTTGATTTAAGCTCCTCCCACTTTGACTTAAGCTCCTCCCACTTTGACTTAAGCTCCGCCCACTTTAGCTTAAGCTCCTCCCACTTTGACTTAAGCTCCTCCCACTTTGATTTAAGCTCCTCCCACTTTGTCTTAAGCTCCTCCCACTTTGATTTAAGCTCCTCCCACTTTGACTTAAGCTCCTCCCACTTTGACTTAAGCTCCTCCCACTTTGACTTAAGCTCCTCCCACTTTGACTTAAGCTCCGCCCACTTTGACTTAAGCTCCTCCCACTTTGACTTAAGCTCCTCCCACTTTGACTTAAGCTCCTCCCACTTTGACTTAAGCTCCTCCCACTTTGATTTAAGCTCCTCCCACTTTAGCTTAAGCTCCTCCCACTTTGATTTAAGCTCCGCCCACTTTGATTTAAGCTCCTCCCACTTTGATTTAAGCTCCGCCCACTTTGACTTAAGCTCCTCCCACTTTGACTTAAGCTCCTCCCACTTTGCCTTAAGCTCCGCCCACTTTGACTTAAGCTCCTCCCACTTTGACTTAAGCTCCTCCCACTTTGACTTAAGCTCCTCCCACTTTGACTTAAGCTCCTCCCACTTTGATTTAAGCTCCTCCCACTTTAGCTTAAGCTCCTCCCACTTTGATTTAAGCTCCGCCCACTTTGATTTAAGCTCCTCCCACTTTGACTTAAGCTCCTCCCACTTTGACTTAAGCTCCTCCCACTTTGACTTAAGCTCCTCCCACTTTGAAAAAGTGGGCGGAGCTTGTGTCAAAGTGGGCGGAGCTTAAGTGGGAGTGGGAGTGGCTTAGACAGTTAGTGGGCGGAGCTTGTGTCTAAGTGGGAGTGGCTTAATTGAGTTAGTGGGCGGAGCTTAAGTCAAAGTGGGCGGAGCTTGTGTCAAAGTGGGCGGAGCTTAAGTGGGAGTGGGAGTGGCTTGGATACTTAGTGGGCGGAGCTTGTGTCTAAGTGGGAGTGGCTTAATTGATTAATTCAAATTGTCTCTCATTTGCCAACAAACGACCTACCTAGACTGTACGCAGGTCTACTAGACATTATTGCTCAAATGAGAGATAATTTGAATTAATCAATTAAGCCACTCCCACTTTCACACAAGCTCCGCCCACTAAATGTCTAAGCCACTCCCACTCCCACTTAAGCTCCGCCCACTTTGACACAAGTCCCGCCCACTTTTGACACAAGCTCCGCCCACTTTGACTTAAACTCCTCCCACTTTGATTTAAGCTCCGCCCACTTTGACTTAAGCTCCTCCCACTTTGATTTAAGCTCCTCCCACTTTGATTTAAGCTCCTCCCACTTTGACTTAAGCTCCTCCCACTTTGATTTAAGCTCCTCCCACTTTGACTTAAGCTCCTCCCACTTTGATTTAAGCTCCTCCCACTTTGACTTAAGCTCCTCCCACTTTGACTTAAGCTCCTCCCACTTTGATTTAAGCTCCTCCCACTTTGACTTAAGCTCCTCCCACTTTGACTTAAGCTCCTCCCACTTTGACTTAAGCTCCGCCCACTAACTGTCTAAGCCACTCCCACTTAGACACAAGCTCCGCCCACTTTGACTTAAGCTCCGCCCACTTTTACACAAGCTCCGCCCACTTTTACACAGCTCATTAACATACAGCTCATTAGCATGAATCTCATTAGCATGAAGCTCATTAACATACAGCTCATTAACATACACACACAGCTAATTAACATACATCTCATTAACATTAGCATGAATCTCATTAGCATGAAGCTCATTAACATACAGCTCATTAACATACAGCTCATTAGCATGAAGCTCATTAGCATGAAGCTCATTAACATACACACACAGCTCATTAACATACAGCTCATTAACATGACCATTCACATTCACATAAGCCCAGGAAGTCAGATGTCACTGCTGGTTATTCCACACCACTATCTTCCCCCAGGTCACAGAGAGAGATGTTAAACGCGTGCATCCACTATCTTCACCCTAACGTTTTTTTTTTTTTTTTTTTTTTTTTTTTATCACATTTTTTATTTTTTGTTCCCCGCCCCATTGGCTTTTATGATCGTGAGATCACGCTGTATCCAAAAAGGGGTAAGCCTCCGGTGAGGGCTAGCATGGCCAAAACGTGCAGGAAGCTTAATAACATCACGTCCCGGGGTCGTAGAGAGCTGGGGTTAGGCTTAAAATGACCGCGTAGACCTAAGGAAGAGATATATGAAACCCGCGTGTCTCTACCCCCTTCATAGCCAAAGTTATACGTCCCGTAGTGTAATCCGCGGTTAGCATGTGACGAATCTGCGGGGGGCTCAATAGCGTCACGTGCCGGGGTCGTAGAGGGCTGGGGTTAGGCTTAAAATGACCGTGTGGACCTAATGAACTTAAATATGAAATATGGTGTTTCTGTGACACCTACGCTCGCTGAGCTAAAGTCCTTTAACCGAGCCAGGGAGACCTAAGCTAACCTAGCTAGGTGGCGCGGGGACTTAGACGTTTTTTTTTCATTTTTTTTTTTTTTTACTTTCTTTTTAGATGAAACATTAGGTGAAAGCATTTTTTTAACTTTTTAAATTTTTTTTTTTTTTTGGGGATTTAAGCTCCTCCCACTTTGATTTAAGCTCCTCCCACTTTGATTTAAGCTCCTCCCACTTTGATTTAAGCTCCGCCCACTTTGACTTAAGCTCCGCCCACTTTGACTTAAGCTCCGCCCACTTTAACTTAAGCTCCTCCCACTTTGACTTAAGCTCCTCCCACTTTGACTTAAGCTCCTCCCACTTTGATTTAAGCTCCTCCCACTTTGACTTAAGCTCCTCCCACTTTGATTTAAGCTCCTCCCACTTTGACTTAAGCTCCTCCCACTTTGACTTAAGCTCCTCCCACTTTGACTTAAGCCCCGCCCACTTTGACTTAAGCTCCTCCCACTTTGACTTAAGCTCCTCCCACTTTGATTTAAGCTCCTCCCACTTTGACTTAAGCTCCGCCCACTTTAACTTAAGCTCCGCCTACTTTGCCTTAAGCTCCTCCCACTTTGACTTAAGCTCCTCCCACTTTGATTTAAGCTCCTCCCACTTTGACTTAAGCTCCTCCCACTTTGACTTAAGCTCCTCCCACTTTGACTTAAGCTCCTCCCACTTTGATTTAAGCTCCTCCCACTTTGACTTAAGCTCCTCCCACTTTGATTTAAGCTCCTCCCACTTTGACTTAAGCTCCTCCCACTTTGACTTAAGCTCCTCCCACTTTGACTTAAGCCCCGCCCACTTTGACTTAAGCTCCTCCCACTTTGACTTAAGCTCCTCCCACTTTGATTTAAGCTCCTCCCACTTTGACTTAAGCTCCGCCCACTTTAACTTAAGCTCCGCCTACTTTGCCTTAAGCTCCTCCCACTTTGACTTAAGCTCCTCCCACTTTGATTTAAGCTCCGCCCACTTTTACACAAGCTCCTCCCACTTTGACTTAAGCTCCGCCCACTTTGACTTAAGCTCCTCCCACTTTGACTTAAGCTCCGCCCACTTTGACTTAAGCTCCTCCCACTTTGATTTAAGCTCCGCCCACTTTTACACAAGCTCCTCCCACTTTGATTTAAGCTCCGCCCACTTTGATTTAAGCTCCTCCCACTTTGATTTAAGCTCCGCCCACTTTAGCTTAAGCTCCTCCCACTTTGATTTAAGCTCCTCCCACTTTGATTTAAGCTCCTCCCACTTTGACTTAAGCTCCTCCCACTTTGACTTAAGCTCCGCCCACTTTAGCTTAAGCTCCTCCCACTTTGACTTAAGCTCCTCCCACTTTGATTTAAGCTCCTCCCACTTTGTCTTAAGCTCCTCCCACTTTGATTTAAGCTCCTCCCACTTTGACTTAAGCTCCTCCCACTTTGACTTAAGCTCCTCCCACTTTGACTTAAGCTCCTCCCACTTTGACTTAAGCTCCGCCCACTTTGACTTAAGCTCCTCCCACTTTGACTTAAGCTCCTCCCACTTTGACTTAAGCTCCTCCCACTTTGACTTAAGCTCCTCCCACTTTGATTTAAGCTCCTCCCACTTTAGCTTAAGCTCCTCCCACTTTGATTTAAGCTCCGCCCACTTTGATTTAAGCTCCTCCCACTTTGATTTAAGCTCCGCCCACTTTGACTTAAGCTCCTCCCACTTTGACTTAAGCTCCTCCCACTTTGCCTTAAGCTCCGCCCACTTTGACTTAAGCTCCTCCCACTTTGACTTAAGCTCCTCCCACTTTGACTTAAGCTCCTCCCACTTTGACTTAAGCTCCTCCCACTTTGATTTAAGCTCCTCCCACTTTAGCTTAAGCTCCTCCCACTTTGATTTAAGCTCCGCCCACTTTGATTTAAGCTCCTCCCACTTTGACTTAAGCTCCTCCCACTTTGACTTAAGCTCCTCCCACTTTGACTTAAGCTCCTCCCACTTTGAAAAAGTGGGCGGAGCTTGTGTCAAAGTGGGCGGAGCTTAAGTGGGAGTGGGAGTGGCTTAGACAGTTAGTGGGCGGAGCTTGTGTCTAAGTGGGAGTGGCTTAATTGAGTTAGTGGGCGGAGCTTAAGTCAAAGTGGGCGGAGCTTGTGTCAAAGTGGGCGGAGCTTAAGTGGGAGTGGGAGTGGCTTGGATACTTAGTGGGCGGAGCTTGTGTCTAAGTGGGAGTGGCTTAATTGATTAATTCAAATTGTCTCTCATTTGCCAACAAACGACCTACCTAGACTGTACGCAGGTCTACTAGACATTATTGCTCAAATGAGAGATAATTTGAATTAATCAATTAAGCCACTCCCACTTTCACACAAGCTCCGCCCACTAAATGTCTAAGCCACTCCCACTCCCACTTAAGCTCCGCCCACTTTGACACAAGTCCCGCCCACTTTTGACACAAGCTCCGCCCACTTTGACTTAAACTCCTCCCACTTTGATTTAAGCTCCGCCCACTTTGACTTAAGCTCCTCCCACTTTGATTTAAGCTCCTCCCACTTTGATTTAAGCTCCTCCCACTTTGACTTAAGCTCCTCCCACTTTGATTTAAGCTCCTCCCACTTTGACTTAAGCTCCTCCCACTTTGATTTAAGCTCCTCCCACTTTGACTTAAGCTCCTCCCACTTTGACTTAAGCTCCTCCCACTTTGATTTAAGCTCCTCCCACTTTGACTTAAGCTCCTCCCACTTTGACTTAAGCTCCTCCCACTTTGACTTAAGCTCCGCCCACTAACTGTCTAAGCCACTCCCACTTAGACACAAGCTCCGCCCACTTTGACTTAAGCTCCGCCCACTTTTACACAAGCTCCGCCCACTTTTACACAGCTCATTAACATACAGCTCATTAGCATGAATCTCATTAGCATGAAGCTCATTAACATACAGCTCATTAACATACACACACAGCTAATTAACATACATCTCATTAACATTAGCATGAATCTCATTAGCATGAAGCTCATTAACATACAGCTCATTAACATACAGCTCATTAGCATGAAGCTCATTAGCATGAAGCTCATTAACATACACACACAGCTCATTAACATACAGCTCATTAACATGACCATTCACATTCACATAAGCCCAGGAAGTCAGATGTCACTGCTGGTTATTCCACACCACTATCTTCCCCCAGGTCACAGAGAGAGATGTTAAACGCGTGCATCCACTATCTTCACCCTAACGTTTTTTTTTTTTTTTTTTTTTATCACATTTTTTATTTTTTGTTCCCCGCCCCATTGGCTTTTATGATCGTGAGATCACGCTGTATCCAAAAAGGGGTAAGCCTCCGGTGAGGGCTAGCATGGCCAAAACGTGCAGGAAGCTTAATAACATCACGTCCCGGGGTCGTAGAGAGCTGGGGTTAGGCTTAAAATGACCGCGTAGACCTAAGGAAGAGATATATGAAACCCGCGTGTCTCTACCCCCTTCATAGCCAAAGTTATACGTCCCGTAGTGTAATCCGCGGTTAGCATGTGACGAATCTGCGGGGGGCTCAATAGCGTCACGTGCCGGGGTCGTAGAGGGCTGGGGTTAGGCTTAAAATGACCGTGTGGACCTAATGAACTTAAATATGAAATATGGTGTTTCTGTGACACCTACGCTCGCTGAGCTAAAGTCCTTTAACCGAGCCAGGGAGACCTAAGCTAACCTAGCTAGGTGGCGCGGGGACTTAGACGTTTTTTTTTCATTTTTTTTTTTTTTTACTTTCTTTTTAGATGAAACATTAGGTGAAAGCATTTTTTTAACTTTTTAAATTTTTTTTTTTTTTTGGGGATTTAAGCTCCTCCCACTTTGATTTAAGCTCCTCCCACTTTGATTTAAGCTCCTCCCACTTTGATTTAAGCTCCGCCCACTTTGACTTAAGCTCCGCCCACTTTGACTTAAGCTCCGCCCACTTTAACTTAAGCTCCTCCCACTTTGACTTAAGCTCCTCCCACTTTGACTTAAGCTCCTCCCACTTTGATTTAAGCTCCTCCCACTTTGACTTAAGCTCCTCCCACTTTGATTTAAGCTCCTCCCACTTTGACTTAAGCTCCTCCCACTTTGACTTAAGCTCCTCCCACTTTGACTTAAGCCCCGCCCACTTTGACTTAAGCTCCTCCCACTTTGACTTAAGCTCCTCCCACTTTGATTTAAGCTCCTCCCACTTTGACTTAAGCTCCGCCCACTTTAACTTAAGCTCCGCCTACTTTGCCTTAAGCTCCTCCCACTTTGACTTAAGCTCCTCCCACTTTGATTTAAGCTCCTCCCACTTTGACTTAAGCTCCTCCCACTTTGACTTAAGCTCCTCCCACTTTGACTTAAGCTCCTCCCACTTTGATTTAAGCTCCTCCCACTTTGACTTAAGCTCCTCCCACTTTGATTTAAGCTCCTCCCACTTTGACTTAAGCTCCTCCCACTTTGACTTAAGCTCCTCCCACTTTGACTTAAGCCCCGCCCACTTTGACTTAAGCTCCTCCCACTTTGACTTAAGCTCCTCCCACTTTGATTTAAGCTCCTCCCACTTTGACTTAAGCTCCGCCCACTTTAACTTAAGCTCCGCCTACTTTGCCTTAAGCTCCTCCCACTTTGACTTAAGCTCCTCCCACTTTGATTTAAGCTCCGCCCACTTTTACACAAGCTCCTCCCACTTTGACTTAAGCTCCGCCCACTTTGACTTAAGCTCCTCCCACTTTGACTTAAGCTCCGCCCACTTTGACTTAAGCTCCTCCCACTTTGATTTAAGCTCCGCCCACTTTTACACAAGCTCCTCCCACTTTGATTTAAGCTCCGCCCACTTTGATTTAAGCTCCTCCCACTTTGATTTAAGCTCCGCCCACTTTAGCTTAAGCTCCTCCCACTTTGATTTAAGCTCCTCCCACTTTGATTTAAGCTCCTCCCACTTTGACTTAAGCTCCTCCCACTTTGACTTAAGCTCCGCCCACTTTAGCTTAAGCTCCTCCCACTTTGACTTAAGCTCCTCCCACTTTGATTTAAGCTCCTCCCACTTTGTCTTAAGCTCCTCCCACTTTGATTTAAGCTCCTCCCACTTTGACTTAAGCTCCTCCCACTTTGACTTAAGCTCCTCCCACTTTGACTTAAGCTCCTCCCACTTTGACTTAAGCTCCGCCCACTTTGACTTAAGCTCCTCCCACTTTGACTTAAGCTCCTCCCACTTTGACTTAAGCTCCTCCCACTTTGACTTAAGCTCCTCCCACTTTGATTTAAGCTCCTCCCACTTTAGCTTAAGCTCCTCCCACTTTGATTTAAGCTCCGCCCACTTTGATTTAAGCTCCTCCCACTTTGATTTAAGCTCCGCCCACTTTGACTTAAGCTCCTCCCACTTTGACTTAAGCTCCTCCCACTTTGCCTTAAGCTCCGCCCACTTTGACTTAAGCTCCTCCCACTTTGACTTAAGCTCCTCCCACTTTGACTTAAGCTCCTCCCACTTTGACTTAAGCTCCTCCCACTTTGATTTAAGCTCCTCCCACTTTAGCTTAAGCTCCTCCCACTTTGATTTAAGCTCCGCCCACTTTGATTTAAGCTCCTCCCACTTTGACTTAAGCTCCTCCCACTTTGACTTAAGCTCCTCCCACTTTGACTTAAGCTCCTCCCACTTTGAAAAAGTGGGCGGAGCTTGTGTCAAAGTGGGCGGAGCTTAAGTGGGAGTGGGAGTGGCTTAGACAGTTAGTGGGCGGAGCTTGTGTCTAAGTGGGAGTGGCTTAATTGAGTTAGTGGGCGGAGCTTAAGTCAAAGTGGGCGGAGCTTGTGTCAAAGTGGGCGGAGCTTAAGTGGGAGTGGGAGTGGCTTGGATACTTAGTGGGCGGAGCTTGTGTCTAAGTGGGAGTGGCTTAATTGATTAATTCAAATTGTCTCTCATTTGCCAACAAACGACCTACCTAGACTGTACGCAGGTCTACTAGACATTATTGCTCAAATGAGAGATAATTTGAATTAATCAATTAAGCCACTCCCACTTTCACACAAGCTCCGCCCACTAAATGTCTAAGCCACTCCCACTCCCACTTAAGCTCCGCCCACTTTGACACAAGTCCCGCCCACTTTTGACACAAGCTCCGCCCACTTTGACTTAAACTCCTCCCACTTTGATTTAAGCTCCGCCCACTTTGACTTAAGCTCCTCCCACTTTGATTTAAGCTCCTCCCACTTTGATTTAAGCTCCTCCCACTTTGACTTAAGCTCCTCCCACTTTGATTTAAGCTCCTCCCACTTTGACTTAAGCTCCTCCCACTTTGATTTAAGCTCCTCCCACTTTGACTTAAGCTCCTCCCACTTTGACTTAAGCTCCTCCCACTTTGATTTAAGCTCCTCCCACTTTGACTTAAGCTCCTCCCACTTTGACTTAAGCTCCTCCCACTTTGACTTAAGCTCCGCCCACTAACTGTCTAAGCCACTCCCACTTAGACACAAGCTCCGCCCACTTTGACTTAAGCTCCGCCCACTTTTACACAAGCTCCGCCCACTTTTACACAGCTCATTAACATACAGCTCATTAGCATGAATCTCATTAGCATGAAGCTCATTAACATACAGCTCATTAACATACACACACAGCTAATTAACATACATCTCATTAACATTAGCATGAATCTCATTAGCATGAAGCTCATTAACATACAGCTCATTAACATACAGCTCATTAGCATGAAGCTCATTAGCATGAAGCTCATTAACATACACACACAGCTCATTAACATACAGCTCATTAACATGACCATTCACATTCACATAAGCCCAGGAAGTCAGATGTCACTGCTGGTTATTCCACACCACTATCTTCCCCCAGGTCACAGAGAGAGATGTTAAACGCGTGCATCCACTATCTTCACCCTAACGTTTTTTTTTTTTTTTTTTATCACATTTTTTATTTTTTGTTCCCCGCCCCATTGGCTTTTATGATCGTGAGATCACGCTGTATCCAAAAAGGGGTAAGCCTCCGGTGAGGGCTAGCATGGCCAAAACGTGCAGGAAGCTTAATAACATCACGTCCCGGGGTCGTAGAGAGCTGGGGTTAGGCTTAAAATGACCGCGTAGACCTAAGGAAGAGATATATGAAACCCGCGTGTCTCTACCCCCTTCATAGCCAAAGTTATACGTCCCGTAGTGTAATCCGCGGTTAGCATGTGACGAATCTGCGGGGGGCTCAATAGCGTCACGTGCCGGGGTCGTAGAGGGCTGGGGTTAGGCTTAAAATGACCGTGTGGACCTAATGAACTTAAATATGAAATATGGTGTTTCTGTGACACCTACGCTCGCTGAGCTAAAGTCCTTTAACCGAGCCAGGGAGACCTAAGCTAACCTAGCTAGGTGGCGCGGGGACTTAGACGTTTTTTTTTCATTTTTTTTTTTTTTTACTTTCTTTTTAGATGAAACATTAGGTGAAAGCATTTTTTTAACTTTTTAAATTTTTTTTTTTTTTTGGGGATTTAAGCTCCTCCCACTTTGATTTAAGCTCCTCCCACTTTGATTTAAGCTCCTCCCACTTTGATTTAAGCTCCGCCCACTTTGACTTAAGCTCCGCCCACTTTGACTTAAGCTCCGCCCACTTTAACTTAAGCTCCTCCCACTTTGACTTAAGCTCCTCCCACTTTGACTTAAGCTCCTCCCACTTTGATTTAAGCTCCTCCCACTTTAACTTAAGCTCCTCCCACTTTGACTTAAGCTCCTCCCACTTTGACTTAAGCTCCGCCCACTTTGATTTAAGCTCCGCCCACTTTGACTTAAGCTCCGCCCACTTTGACTTAAGCTCCGCCCACTTTGACGTAAGCTCCGCCCACTTTGACTTAAGCTCCTCCCACTTTAATTTAAGCTCCGCCCACTTTGACTTAAGCTCCTCCCACTTTGATTTAAGCTCCTCCCACTTTAACTTAAGCTCCTCCCACTTTGACTTAAGCTCCTCCCACTTTGACTTAAGCTCCGCCCACTTTGATTTAAGCTCCGCCCACTTTGATTTAAGCTCCGCCCACTTTGACTTAAGCTCCGCCCACTTTGACTTAAGCTCCGCCCACTTTAACTTAAGCTCCTCCCACTTTGACTTAAGCTCCTCCCACTTTGACTTAAGCTCCTCCCACTTTGATTTAAGCTCCTCCCACTTTGACTTAAGCTCCTCCCACTTTGATTTAAGCTCCTCCCACTTTGACTTAAGCTCCTCCCACTTTGACTTAAGCTCCTCCCACTTTGACTTAAGCCCCGCCCACTTTGACTTAAGCTCCTCCCACTTTGACTTAAGCTCCTCCCACTTTGATTTAAGCTCCTCCCACTTTGACTTAAGCTCCGCCCACTTTAACTTAAGCTCCGCCTACTTTGCCTTAAGCTCCTCCCACTTTGACTTAAGCTCCTCCCACTTTGATTTAAGCTCCTCCCACTTTGACTTAAGCTCCTCCCACTTTGACTTAAGCTCCTCCCACTTTGACTTAAGCTCCTCCCACTTTGATTTAAGCTCCTCCCACTTTGACTTAAGCTCCTCCCACTTTGATTTAAGCTCCTCCCACTTTGACTTAAGCTCCTCCCACTTTGACTTAAGCTCCTCCCACTTTGACTTAAGCCCCGCCCACTTTGACTTAAGCTCCTCCCACTTTGACTTAAGCTCCTCCCACTTTGATTTAAGCTCCTCCCACTTTGACTTAAGCTCCGCCCACTTTAACTTAAGCTCCGCCTACTTTGCCTTAAGCTCCTCCCACTTTGACTTAAGCTCCTCCCACTTTGATTTAAGCTCCGCCCACTTTTACACAAGCTCCTCCCACTTTGACTTAAGCTCCGCCCACTTTGACTTAAGCTCCTCCCACTTTGACTTAAGCTCCGCCCACTTTGACTTAAGCTCCTCCCACTTTGATTTAAGCTCCGCCCACTTTTACACAAGCTCCTCCCACTTTGATTTAAGCTCCGCCCACTTTGATTTAAGCTCCTCCCACTTTGATTTAAGCTCCGCCCACTTTAGCTTAAGCTCCTCCCACTTTGATTTAAGCTCCTCCCACTTTGATTTAAGCTCCTCCCACTTTGACTTAAGCTCCTCCCACTTTGACTTAAGCTCCGCCCACTTTAGCTTAAGCTCCTCCCACTTTGACTTAAGCTCCTCCCACTTTGATTTAAGCTCCTCCCACTTTGTCTTAAGCTCCTCCCACTTTGATTTAAGCTCCTCCCACTTTGACTTAAGCTCCTCCCACTTTGACTTAAGCTCCTCCCACTTTGACTTAAGCTCCTCCCACTTTGACTTAAGCTCCGCCCACTTTGACTTAAGCTCCTCCCACTTTGACTTAAGCTCCTCCCACTTTGACTTAAGCTCCTCCCACTTTGACTTAAGCTCCTCCCACTTTGATTTAAGCTCCTCCCACTTTAGCTTAAGCTCCTCCCACTTTGATTTAAGCTCCGCCCACTTTGATTTAAGCTCCTCCCACTTTGATTTAAGCTCCGCCCACTTTGACTTAAGCTCCTCCCACTTTGACTTAAGCTCCTCCCACTTTGCCTTAAGCTCCGCCCACTTTGACTTAAGCTCCTCCCACTTTGACTTAAGCTCCTCCCACTTTGACTTAAGCTCCTCCCACTTTGACTTAAGCTCCTCCCACTTTGATTTAAGCTCCTCCCACTTTAGCTTAAGCTCCTCCCACTTTGATTTAAGCTCCGCCCACTTTGATTTAAGCTCCTCCCACTTTGACTTAAGCTCCTCCCACTTTGACTTAAGCTCCTCCCACTTTGACTTAAGCTCCTCCCACTTTGAAAAAGTGGGCGGAGCTTGTGTCAAAGTGGGCGGAGCTTAAGTGGGAGTGGGAGTGGCTTAGACAGTTAGTGGGCGGAGCTTGTGTCTAAGTGGGAGTGGCTTAATTGAGTTAGTGGGCGGAGCTTAAGTCAAAGTGGGCGGAGCTTGTGTCAAAGTGGGCGGAGCTTAAGTGGGAGTGGGAGTGGCTTGGATACTTAGTGGGCGGAGCTTGTGTCTAAGTGGGAGTGGCTTAATTGATTAATTCAAATTGTCTCTCATTTGCCAACAAACGACCTACCTAGACTGTACGCAGGTCTACTAGACATTATTGCTCAAATGAGAGATAATTTGAATTAATCAATTAAGCCACTCCCACTTTCACACAAGCTCCGCCCACTAAATGTCTAAGCCACTCCCACTCCCACTTAAGCTCCGCCCACTTTGACACAAGTCCCGCCCACTTTTGACACAAGCTCCGCCCACTTTGACTTAAACTCCTCCCACTTTGATTTAAGCTCCGCCCACTTTGACTTAAGCTCCTCCCACTTTGATTTAAGCTCCTCCCACTTTGATTTAAGCTCCTCCCACTTTGACTTAAGCTCCTCCCACTTTGATTTAAGCTCCTCCCACTTTGACTTAAGCTCCTCCCACTTTGATTTAAGCTCCTCCCACTTTGACTTAAGCTCCTCCCACTTTGACTTAAGCTCCTCCCACTTTGATTTAAGCTCCTCCCACTTTGACTTAAGCTCCTCCCACTTTGACTTAAGCTCCTCCCACTTTGACTTAAGCTCCGCCCACTAACTGTCTAAGCCACTCCCACTTAGACACAAGCTCCGCCCACTTTGACTTAAGCTCCGCCCACTTTTACACAAGCTCCGCCCACTTTTACACAGCTCATTAACATACAGCTCATTAGCATGAATCTCATTAGCATGAAGCTCATTAACATACAGCTCATTAACATACACACACAGCTAATTAACATACATCTCATTAACATTAGCATGAATCTCATTAGCATGAAGCTCATTAACATACAGCTCATTAACATACAGCTCATTAGCATGAAGCTCATTAGCATGAAGCTCATTAACATACACACACAGCTCATTAACATACAGCTCATTAACATGACCATTCACATTCACATAAGCCCAGGAAGTCAGATGTCACTGCTGGTTATTCCACACCACTATCTTCCCCCAGGTCACAGAGAGAGATGTTAAACGCGTGCATCCACTATCTTCACCCTAACGTTTTTTTTTTTTTTTTTTTTTTTTTTTTATCACATTTTTTATTTTTTGTTCCCCGCCCCATTGGCTTTTATGATCGTGAGATCACGCTGTATCCAAAAAGGGGTAAGCCTCCGGTGAGGGCTAGCATGGCCAAAACGTGCAGGAAGCTTAATAACATCACGTCCCGGGGTCGTAGAGAGCTGGGGTTAGGCTTAAAATGACCGCGTAGACCTAAGGAAGAGATATATGAAACCCGCGTGTCTCTACCCCCTTCATAGCCAAAGTTATACGTCCCGTAGTGTAATCCGCGGTTAGCATGTGACGAATCTGCGGGGGGCTCAATAGCGTCACGTGCCGGGGTCGTAGAGGGCTGGGGTTAGGCTTAAAATGACCGTGTGGACCTAATGAACTTAAATATGAAATATGGTGTTTCTGTGACACCTACGCTCGCTGAGCTAAAGTCCTTTAACCGAGCCAGGGAGACCTAAGCTAACCTAGCTAGGTGGCGCGGGGACTTAGACGTTTTTTTTTCATTTTTTTTTTTTTTTACTTTCTTTTTAGATGAAACATTAGGTGAAAGCATTTTTTTAACTTTTTAAATTTTTTTTTTTTTTTGGGGATTTAAGCTCCTCCCACTTTGATTTAAGCTCCTCCCACTTTGATTTAAGCTCCTCCCACTTTGATTTAAGCTCCGCCCACTTTGACTTAAGCTCCGCCCACTTTGACTTAAGCTCCGCCCACTTTAACTTAAGCTCCTCCCACTTTGACTTAAGCTCCTCCCACTTTGACTTAAGCTCCTCCCACTTTGATTTAAGCTCCTCCCACTTTGACTTAAGCTCCTCCCACTTTGATTTAAGCTCCTCCCACTTTGACTTAAGCTCCTCCCACTTTGACTTAAGCTCCTCCCACTTTGACTTAAGCCCCGCCCACTTTGACTTAAGCTCCTCCCACTTTGACTTAAGCTCCTCCCACTTTGATTTAAGCTCCTCCCACTTTGACTTAAGCTCCGCCCACTTTAACTTAAGCTCCGCCTACTTTGCCTTAAGCTCCTCCCACTTTGACTTAAGCTCCTCCCACTTTGATTTAAGCTCCTCCCACTTTGACTTAAGCTCCTCCCACTTTGACTTAAGCTCCTCCCACTTTGACTTAAGCTCCTCCCACTTTGATTTAAGCTCCTCCCACTTTGACTTAAGCTCCTCCCACTTTGATTTAAGCTCCTCCCACTTTGACTTAAGCTCCTCCCACTTTGACTTAAGCTCCTCCCACTTTGACTTAAGCCCCGCCCACTTTGACTTAAGCTCCTCCCACTTTGACTTAAGCTCCTCCCACTTTGATTTAAGCTCCTCCCACTTTGACTTAAGCTCCGCCCACTTTAACTTAAGCTCCGCCTACTTTGCCTTAAGCTCCTCCCACTTTGACTTAAGCTCCTCCCACTTTGATTTAAGCTCCGCCCACTTTTACACAAGCTCCTCCCACTTTGACTTAAGCTCCGCCCACTTTGACTTAAGCTCCTCCCACTTTGACTTAAGCTCCGCCCACTTTGACTTAAGCTCCTCCCACTTTGATTTAAGCTCCGCCCACTTTTACACAAGCTCCTCCCACTTTGATTTAAGCTCCGCCCACTTTGATTTAAGCTCCTCCCACTTTGATTTAAGCTCCGCCCACTTTAGCTTAAGCTCCTCCCACTTTGATTTAAGCTCCTCCCACTTTGATTTAAGCTCCTCCCACTTTGACTTAAGCTCCTCCCACTTTGACTTAAGCTCCGCCCACTTTAGCTTAAGCTCCTCCCACTTTGACTTAAGCTCCTCCCACTTTGATTTAAGCTCCTCCCACTTTGTCTTAAGCTCCTCCCACTTTGATTTAAGCTCCTCCCACTTTGACTTAAGCTCCTCCCACTTTGACTTAAGCTCCTCCCACTTTGACTTAAGCTCCTCCCACTTTGACTTAAGCTCCGCCCACTTTGACTTAAGCTCCTCCCACTTTGACTTAAGCTCCTCCCACTTTGACTTAAGCTCCTCCCACTTTGACTTAAGCTCCTCCCACTTTGATTTAAGCTCCTCCCACTTTAGCTTAAGCTCCTCCCACTTTGATTTAAGCTCCGCCCACTTTGATTTAAGCTCCTCCCACTTTGATTTAAGCTCCGCCCACTTTGACTTAAGCTCCTCCCACTTTGACTTAAGCTCCTCCCACTTTGCCTTAAGCTCCGCCCACTTTGACTTAAGCTCCTCCCACTTTGACTTAAGCTCCTCCCACTTTGACTTAAGCTCCTCCCACTTTGACTTAAGCTCCTCCCACTTTGATTTAAGCTCCTCCCACTTTAGCTTAAGCTCCTCCCACTTTGATTTAAGCTCCGCCCACTTTGATTTAAGCTCCTCCCACTTTGACTTAAGCTCCTCCCACTTTGACTTAAGCTCCTCCCACTTTGACTTAAGCTCCTCCCACTTTGAAAAAGTGGGCGGAGCTTGTGTCAAAGTGGGCGGAGCTTAAGTGGGAGTGGGAGTGGCTTAGACAGTTAGTGGGCGGAGCTTGTGTCTAAGTGGGAGTGGCTTAATTGAGTTAGTGGGCGGAGCTTAAGTCAAAGTGGGCGGAGCTTGTGTCAAAGTGGGCGGAGCTTAAGTGGGAGTGGGAGTGGCTTGGATACTTAGTGGGCGGAGCTTGTGTCTAAGTGGGAGTGGCTTAATTGATTAATTCAAATTGTCTCTCATTTGCCAACAAACGACCTACCTAGACTGTACGCAGGTCTACTAGACATTATTGCTCAAATGAGAGATAATTTGAATTAATCAATTAAGCCACTCCCACTTTCACACAAGCTCCGCCCACTAAATGTCTAAGCCACTCCCACTCCCACTTAAGCTCCGCCCACTTTGACACAAGTCCCGCCCACTTTTGACACAAGCTCCGCCCACTTTGACTTAAACTCCTCCCACTTTGATTTAAGCTCCGCCCACTTTGACTTAAGCTCCTCCCACTTTGATTTAAGCTCCTCCCACTTTGATTTAAGCTCCTCCCACTTTGACTTAAGCTCCTCCCACTTTGATTTAAGCTCCTCCCACTTTGACTTAAGCTCCTCCCACTTTGATTTAAGCTCCTCCCACTTTGACTTAAGCTCCTCCCACTTTGACTTAAGCTCCTCCCACTTTGATTTAAGCTCCTCCCACTTTGACTTAAGCTCCTCCCACTTTGACTTAAGCTCCTCCCACTTTGACTTAAGCTCCGCCCACTAACTGTCTAAGCCACTCCCACTTAGACACAAGCTCCGCCCACTTTGACTTAAGCTCCGCCCACTTTTACACAAGCTCCGCCCACTTTTACACAGCTCATTAACATACAGCTCATTAGCATGAATCTCATTAGCATGAAGCTCATTAACATACAGCTCATTAACATACACACACAGCTAATTAACATACATCTCATTAACATTAGCATGAATCTCATTAGCATGAAGCTCATTAACATACAGCTCATTAACATACAGCTCATTAGCATGAAGCTCATTAGCATGAAGCTCATTAACATACACACACAGCTCATTAACATACAGCTCATTAACATGACCATTCACATTCACATAAGCCCAGGAAGTCAGATGTCACTGCTGGTTATTCCACACCACTATCTTCCCCCAGGTCACAGAGAGAGATGTTAAACGCGTGCATCCACTATCTTCACCCTAACGTTTTTTTTTTTTTTTTTTTTTTTTTTTTATCACATTTTTTATTTTTTGTTCCCCGCCCCATTGGCTTTTATGATCGTGAGATCACGCTGTATCCAAAAAGGGGTAAGCCTCCGGTGAGGGCTAGCATGGCCAAAACGTGCAGGAAGCTTAATAACATCACGTCCCGGGGTCGTAGAGAGCTGGGGTTAGGCTTAAAATGACCGCGTAGACCTAAGGAAGAGATATATGAAACCCGCGTGTCTCTACCCCCTTCATAGCCAAAGTTATACGTCCCGTAGTGTAATCCGCGGTTAGCATGTGACGAATCTGCGGGGGGCTCAATAGCGTCACGTGCCGGGGTCGTAGAGGGCTGGGGTTAGGCTTAAAATGACCGTGTGGACCTAATGAACTTAAATATGAAATATGGTGTTTCTGTGACACCTACGCTCGCTGAGCTAAAGTCCTTTAACCGAGCCAGGGAGACCTAAGCTAACCTAGCTAGGTGGCGCGGGGACTTAGACGTTTTTTTTTCATTTTTTTTTTTTTTTACTTTCTTTTTAGATGAAACATTAGGTGAAAGCATTTTTTTAACTTTTTAAATTTTTTTTTTTTTTTGGGGATTTAAGCTCCTCCCACTTTGATTTAAGCTCCTCCCACTTTGATTTAAGCTCCTCCCACTTTGATTTAAGCTCCGCCCACTTTGACTTAAGCTCCGCCCACTTTGACTTAAGCTCCGCCCACTTTAACTTAAGCTCCTCCCACTTTGACTTAAGCTCCTCCCACTTTGACTTAAGCTCCTCCCACTTTGATTTAAGCTCCTCCCACTTTGACTTAAGCTCCTCCCACTTTGATTTAAGCTCCTCCCACTTTGACTTAAGCTCCTCCCACTTTGACTTAAGCTCCTCCCACTTTGACTTAAGCCCCGCCCACTTTGACTTAAGCTCCTCCCACTTTGACTTAAGCTCCTCCCACTTTGATTTAAGCTCCTCCCACTTTGACTTAAGCTCCGCCCACTTTAACTTAAGCTCCGCCTACTTTGCCTTAAGCTCCTCCCACTTTGACTTAAGCTCCTCCCACTTTGATTTAAGCTCCTCCCACTTTGACTTAAGCTCCTCCCACTTTGACTTAAGCTCCTCCCACTTTGACTTAAGCTCCTCCCACTTTGATTTAAGCTCCTCCCACTTTGACTTAAGCTCCTCCCACTTTGATTTAAGCTCCTCCCACTTTGACTTAAGCTCCTCCCACTTTGACTTAAGCTCCTCCCACTTTGACTTAAGCCCCGCCCACTTTGACTTAAGCTCCTCCCACTTTGACTTAAGCTCCTCCCACTTTGATTTAAGCTCCTCCCACTTTGACTTAAGCTCCGCCCACTTTAACTTAAGCTCCGCCTACTTTGCCTTAAGCTCCTCCCACTTTGACTTAAGCTCCTCCCACTTTGATTTAAGCTCCGCCCACTTTTACACAAGCTCCTCCCACTTTGACTTAAGCTCCGCCCACTTTGACTTAAGCTCCTCCCACTTTGACTTAAGCTCCGCCCACTTTGACTTAAGCTCCTCCCACTTTGATTTAAGCTCCGCCCACTTTTACACAAGCTCCTCCCACTTTGATTTAAGCTCCGCCCACTTTGATTTAAGCTCCTCCCACTTTGATTTAAGCTCCGCCCACTTTAGCTTAAGCTCCTCCCACTTTGATTTAAGCTCCTCCCACTTTGATTTAAGCTCCTCCCACTTTGACTTAAGCTCCTCCCACTTTGACTTAAGCTCCGCCCACTTTAGCTTAAGCTCCTCCCACTTTGACTTAAGCTCCTCCCACTTTGATTTAAGCTCCTCCCACTTTGTCTTAAGCTCCTCCCACTTTGATTTAAGCTCCTCCCACTTTGACTTAAGCTCCTCCCACTTTGACTTAAGCTCCTCCCACTTTGACTTAAGCTCCTCCCACTTTGACTTAAGCTCCGCCCACTTTGACTTAAGCTCCTCCCACTTTGACTTAAGCTCCTCCCACTTTGACTTAAGCTCCTCCCACTTTGACTTAAGCTCCTCCCACTTTGATTTAAGCTCCTCCCACTTTAGCTTAAGCTCCTCCCACTTTGATTTAAGCTCCGCCCACTTTGATTTAAGCTCCTCCCACTTTGATTTAAGCTCCGCCCACTTTGACTTAAGCTCCTCCCACTTTGACTTAAGCTCCTCCCACTTTGCCTTAAGCTCCGCCCACTTTGACTTAAGCTCCTCCCACTTTGACTTAAGCTCCTCCCACTTTGACTTAAGCTCCTCCCACTTTGACTTAAGCTCCTCCCACTTTGATTTAAGCTCCTCCCACTTTAGCTTAAGCTCCTCCCACTTTGATTTAAGCTCCGCCCACTTTGATTTAAGCTCCTCCCACTTTGACTTAAGCTCCTCCCACTTTGACTTAAGCTCCTCCCACTTTGACTTAAGCTCCTCCCACTTTGAAAAAGTGGGCGGAGCTTGTGTCAAAGTGGGCGGAGCTTAAGTGGGAGTGGGAGTGGCTTAGACAGTTAGTGGGCGGAGCTTGTGTCTAAGTGGGAGTGGCTTAATTGAGTTAGTGGGCGGAGCTTAAGTCAAAGTGGGCGGAGCTTGTGTCAAAGTGGGCGGAGCTTAAGTGGGAGTGGGAGTGGCTTGGATACTTAGTGGGCGGAGCTTGTGTCTAAGTGGGAGTGGCTTAATTGATTAATTCAAATTGTCTCTCATTTGCCAACAAACGACCTACCTAGACTGTACGCAGGTCTACTAGACATTATTGCTCAAATGAGAGATAATTTGAATTAATCAATTAAGCCACTCCCACTTTCACACAAGCTCCGCCCACTAAATGTCTAAGCCACTCCCACTCCCACTTAAGCTCCGCCCACTTTGACACAAGTCCCGCCCACTTTTGACACAAGCTCCGCCCACTTTGACTTAAACTCCTCCCACTTTGATTTAAGCTCCGCCCACTTTGACTTAAGCTCCTCCCACTTTGATTTAAGCTCCTCCCACTTTGATTTAAGCTCCTCCCACTTTGACTTAAGCTCCTCCCACTTTGATTTAAGCTCCTCCCACTTTGACTTAAGCTCCTCCCACTTTGATTTAAGCTCCTCCCACTTTGACTTAAGCTCCTCCCACTTTGACTTAAGCTCCTCCCACTTTGATTTAAGCTCCTCCCACTTTGACTTAAGCTCCTCCCACTTTGACTTAAGCTCCTCCCACTTTGACTTAAGCTCCGCCCACTAACTGTCTAAGCCACTCCCACTTAGACACAAGCTCCGCCCACTTTGACTTAAGCTCCGCCCACTTTTACACAAGCTCCGCCCACTTTTACACAGCTCATTAACATACAGCTCATTAGCATGAATCTCATTAGCATGAAGCTCATTAACATACAGCTCATTAACATACACACACAGCTAATTAACATACATCTCATTAACATTAGCATGAATCTCATTAGCATGAAGCTCATTAACATACAGCTCATTAACATACAGCTCATTAGCATGAAGCTCATTAGCATGAAGCTCATTAACATACACACACAGCTCATTAACATACAGCTCATTAACATGACCATTCACATTCACATAAGCCCAGGAAGTCAGATGTCACTGCTGGTTATTCCACACCACTATCTTCCCCCAGGTCACAGAGAGAGATGTTAAACGCGTGCATCCACTATCTTCACCCTAACGTTTTTTTTTTTTTTTTTTTTTTTTTTTTATCACATTTTTTATTTTTTGTTCCCCGCCCCATTGGCTTTTATGATCGTGAGATCACGCTGTATCCAAAAAGGGGTAAGCCTCCGGTGAGGGCTAGCATGGCCAAAACGTGCAGGAAGCTTAATAACATCACGTCCCGGGGTCGTAGAGAGCTGGGGTTAGGCTTAAAATGACCGCGTAGACCTAAGGAAGAGATATATGAAACCCGCGTGTCTCTACCCCCTTCATAGCCAAAGTTATACGTCCCGTAGTGTAATCCGCGGTTAGCATGTGACGAATCTGCGGGGGGCTCAATAGCGTCACGTGCCGGGGTCGTAGAGGGCTGGGGTTAGGCTTAAAATGACCGTGTGGACCTAATGAACTTAAATATGAAATATGGTGTTTCTGTGACACCTACGCTCGCTGAGCTAAAGTCCTTTAACCGAGCCAGGGAGACCTAAGCTAACCTAGCTAGGTGGCGCGGGGACTTAGACGTTTTTTTTTCATTTTTTTTTTTTTTTACTTTCTTTTTAGATGAAACATTAGGTGAAAGCATTTTTTTAACTTTTTAAATTTTTTTTTTTTTTTGGGGATTTAAGCTCCTCCCACTTTGATTTAAGCTCCTCCCACTTTGATTTAAGCTCCTCCCACTTTGATTTAAGCTCCGCCCACTTTGACTTAAGCTCCGCCCACTTTGACTTAAGCTCCGCCCACTTTAACTTAAGCTCCTCCCACTTTGACTTAAGCTCCTCCCACTTTGACTTAAGCTCCTCCCACTTTGATTTAAGCTCCTCCCACTTTGACTTAAGCTCCTCCCACTTTGATTTAAGCTCCTCCCACTTTGACTTAAGCTCCTCCCACTTTGACTTAAGCTCCTCCCACTTTGACTTAAGCCCCGCCCACTTTGACTTAAGCTCCTCCCACTTTGACTTAAGCTCCTCCCACTTTGATTTAAGCTCCTCCCACTTTGACTTAAGCTCCGCCCACTTTAACTTAAGCTCCGCCTACTTTGCCTTAAGCTCCTCCCACTTTGACTTAAGCTCCTCCCACTTTGATTTAAGCTCCTCCCACTTTGACTTAAGCTCCTCCCACTTTGACTTAAGCTCCTCCCACTTTGACTTAAGCTCCTCCCACTTTGATTTAAGCTCCTCCCACTTTGACTTAAGCTCCTCCCACTTTGATTTAAGCTCCTCCCACTTTGACTTAAGCTCCTCCCACTTTGACTTAAGCTCCTCCCACTTTGACTTAAGCCCCGCCCACTTTGACTTAAGCTCCTCCCACTTTGACTTAAGCTCCTCCCACTTTGATTTAAGCTCCTCCCACTTTGACTTAAGCTCCGCCCACTTTAACTTAAGCTCCGCCTACTTTGCCTTAAGCTCCTCCCACTTTGACTTAAGCTCCTCCCACTTTGATTTAAGCTCCGCCCACTTTTACACAAGCTCCTCCCACTTTGACTTAAGCTCCGCCCACTTTGACTTAAGCTCCTCCCACTTTGACTTAAGCTCCGCCCACTTTGACTTAAGCTCCTCCCACTTTGATTTAAGCTCCGCCCACTTTTACACAAGCTCCTCCCACTTTGATTTAAGCTCCGCCCACTTTGATTTAAGCTCCTCCCACTTTGATTTAAGCTCCGCCCACTTTAGCTTAAGCTCCTCCCACTTTGATTTAAGCTCCTCCCACTTTGATTTAAGCTCCTCCCACTTTGACTTAAGCTCCTCCCACTTTGACTTAAGCTCCGCCCACTTTAGCTTAAGCTCCTCCCACTTTGACTTAAGCTCCTCCCACTTTGATTTAAGCTCCTCCCACTTTGTCTTAAGCTCCTCCCACTTTGATTTAAGCTCCTCCCACTTTGACTTAAGCTCCTCCCACTTTGACTTAAGCTCCTCCCACTTTGACTTAAGCTCCTCCCACTTTGACTTAAGCTCCGCCCACTTTGACTTAAGCTCCTCCCACTTTGACTTAAGCTCCTCCCACTTTGACTTAAGCTCCTCCCACTTTGACTTAAGCTCCTCCCACTTTGATTTAAGCTCCTCCCACTTTAGCTTAAGCTCCTCCCACTTTGATTTAAGCTCCGCCCACTTTGATTTAAGCTCCTCCCACTTTGATTTAAGCTCCGCCCACTTTGACTTAAGCTCCTCCCACTTTGACTTAAGCTCCTCCCACTTTGCCTTAAGCTCCGCCCACTTTGACTTAAGCTCCTCCCACTTTGACTTAAGCTCCTCCCACTTTGACTTAAGCTCCTCCCACTTTGACTTAAGCTCCTCCCACTTTGATTTAAGCTCCTCCCACTTTAGCTTAAGCTCCTCCCACTTTGATTTAAGCTCCGCCCACTTTGATTTAAGCTCCTCCCACTTTGACTTAAGCTCCTCCCACTTTGACTTAAGCTCCTCCCACTTTGACTTAAGCTCCTCCCACTTTGAAAAAGTGGGCGGAGCTTGTGTCAAAGTGGGCGGAGCTTAAGTGGGAGTGGGAGTGGCTTAGACAGTTAGTGGGCGGAGCTTGTGTCTAAGTGGGAGTGGCTTAATTGAGTTAGTGGGCGGAGCTTAAGTCAAAGTGGGCGGAGCTTGTGTCAAAGTGGGCGGAGCTTAAGTGGGAGTGGGAGTGGCTTGGATACTTAGTGGGCGGAGCTTGTGTCTAAGTGGGAGTGGCTTAATTGATTAATTCAAATTGTCTCTCATTTGCCAACAAACGACCTACCTAGACTGTACGCAGGTCTACTAGACATTATTGCTCAAATGAGAGATAATTTGAATTAATCAATTAAGCCACTCCCACTTTGACACAAGCTCCGCCCACTAAATGTCTAAGCCACTCCCACTCCCACTTAAGCTCCGCCCACTTTGACACAAGCTCCGCCCACTTTGACTTAAGCTCCGCCCACTAACTGTCTAAGCCACTCCCACTTTCACACAAGCTCCGCCCACTAACGGTATAAGCCACTCCCACTCCCACTTAAGCTCCGCCCACTTTGACACAAGCTCCGCCCACTTTTGACACAAGCTCCGCCCACTAACTGTCTAAGCCACTCCCACTTTGACACAAGCTCCGCCCACTAACTGTCTAAGCCACTCCCACTTAGACACAAGCTCCACCCACTTTGACTTAAGCTCCGCCCACTTTTACACAGCTCATTAACATACAGCTCATTAATATACAGCTCATTAGCATGAATCTCATTAACATACAGCTCATTAACATACACACACAGCTCATTAACATACATCTCATTAACATTAGCATGAATCTCATTAGCATGAATCTCATTAGCATTAAGCTCATTAACATACACACACAGCTCATTAACATACAGCTCATTAACATGACCATTCACATTCACATAAGCCCAGGAGGTCAGATGTCACTGCTGGTTATTCCACACCACTATCTTCCCCCAGGTCACAGAGAGAGATGTTAAACGCGTGCATCCACTATCTTCACCCTATCGTTTTTTTTTTTTTTTTTTTTTTTTTTTTATCACATTTTTTTTTTTTTGTTCCCCGCCCCATAGGCTTTTATGATCGTGAGATCACGGAGTATCCAAAAAGGGGTAAGCCTCCGGTGAGGGCTAGCATGGCCAAAACGTGCAGGAAGCTTAATAACATCACGTCCCGGGGTCGTAGAGAGCTGGGGTTAGGCTTAAAATGACCGCGTGGACCTAAGGAACAGAAATGTGAAACCCGCGTGTCTCTACCCCCTTCATAGCCAAAGTTATACGTCCCGTAGTGTAATCCGCGGTTAGCATGTGACGAATCTGCGGGGGGCTCAATAGCGTCACGTCCCGGGGTCGTAGAGGGCTGGGGTTAGGCTTAAAATGACCGTGTGGACCTAATGAACTTAAATATGAAATATGGTGTTTCTGTGACACCTACGCTTGCTGAGCTAAAGTCCTTTAGCCGAGCCAGGGAGACCTAAGCTAACCTAGCTAGGTGGCGCGGGGACTTAGAAGTTTTTTTTGCATTTTTTTTTTTTTTTACTTTCTTTTTAGATGAAACATTAGGTGCAAGCATTTTTTTTACTTTTTAAATTTTTTTTTTTTTTGGGGATTTAAGCTCCTCCCACTTTGATTTAAGCTCCGCCCACTTTGATTTAAGCTCCTCCCACTTTGATTTAAGCTCCGCCCACTTTGATTTAAGCGCCTCCCACTTTGATTTAAGCTCCTCCCACTTTGACTTAAGCTCCTCCCACTTTGACTTAAGCTCCGCCCACTTTGACTTAAGCTCCTCCCACTTTGACTTAAGCTCCTCCCACTTTGACTTAAGCTCCGCCCACTTTGACTTAAGCTCCTCCCACTTTGACTTAAGCTCCTCCCACTTTGACTTAAGCTCCTCCCACTTTGATTTAAGCTCCGCCCACTTTGACTTAAGCTCCGCCCACTTTGATTTAAGCTCCGCCCACGTTGACTTAAGCTCCTCCCACTTTGACTTAAGCTCCTCCCACTTTGATTTAAGCTCCTCCCACTTTGACTTAAGCTCCTCCCACTTTTACACAAGCTCCGCCCACTTTAACTTAAGCTCCTCCCACTTTGACTTAAGCTCCTCCCACTTTGACTTAAGCTCCGCCCACTTTGACTTAAGCTCCTCCCACTTTGACTTAAGCTCCTCCCACTTTGATTTAAGCTCCTCCCACTTTGACTTAAGCTCCTCCCACTTTGATTTAAGCTCCTCCCACTTTGACTTAAGCTCCTCCCACTTTTACACAAGCTCCGCCCACTTTAACTTAAGCTCCTCCCACTTTGACTTAAGCTCCTCCCACTTTGATTTAAGCTCCTCCCACTTTGATTTAAGCTCCTCCCACTTTGATTTAAGCTCCTCCCACTTTGACTTAAGCTCCGCCCACTTTGATTTAAGCTCCTCCCACTTTGATTTAAGCTCCTCCCACTTTGACTTAAGCTCCTCCCACTTTTACACAAGCTCCGCCCACTTTAACTTAAGCTCCTCCCACTTTGACTTAAGCTCCTCCCACTTTGATTTAAGCTCCTCCCACTTTGACTTAAGCTCCTCCCACTTTGACTTAAGCTCCGCCCACTTTAACTTAAGCTCCTCCCACTTTGACTTAAGCTCCTCCCACTTTGACTTAAGCTCCTCCCACTTTGACTTAAGCTCCGCCCACTTTGACTTAAGCTCCTCCCACTTTGACTTAAGCTCCTCCCACTTTGACTTAAGCTCCGCCCACTTTGACTTAAGCTCCTCCCACTTTGACTTAAGCTCCTCCCACTTTGACTTAAGCTCCGCCCACTTTGACTTAAGCTCCTCCCACTTTGACTTAAGCTCCTCCCACTTTGACTTAAGCTCCGCCCACTTTGACTTAAGCTCCTCCCACTTTGACTTAAGCTCCGCCCACTTTGACTTAAGCTCCTCCCACTTTGACTTAAGCTCCTCCCACTTTGACTTAAGCTCCTCCCACTTTGATTTAAGCTCCGCCCACTTTGACTTAAGCTCCTCCCACTTTGACTTAAGCTCCTCCCACTTTGACTTAAGCTCCTCCCACTTTGATTTAAGCTCCTCCCACTTTGACTTAAGCTCCTCCCACTTTGATTTAAGCTCCTCCCACTTTGATTTAAGCTCCGCCCACTTTAACCTAAGCTCCTCCCACTTTGACTTAAGCTCCTCCCACTTTGATTTAAGCTCCTCCCACTTTGATTTAAGCTCCTCCCACTTTGATTTAAGCTCCGCCCACTTTGATTTAAGCTCCTCCCACTTTGACTTAAGCTCCGCCCACTTTGGCTTAAGCTCCTCCCACTTTGACTTAAGCTCCTCCCACTTTGACTTAAGCTCCTCCCACTTTGACTTAAGCTCCTCCCACTTTGCCTTAAGCTCCTCCCACTTTGATTTAAGCTCCTCCCACTTTGACTTAAGCTCCTCCCACTTTGATTTAAGCTCCGCCCACTTTGACTTAAGCTCCTCCCACTTTGACTTAAGCTCCTCCCACTTTGACTTAAGCTCCGCCCACTTTGAATTAAGCTCCGCCCACTTTGACTTAAGCTCCGCCCACTTTGACTTAAGCTCCTCCCACTTTGACTTAAGCTCCTCCCACTTTGACTTAAGCTCCGCCCACTTTGACTTAAGCTCCTCCCACTTTGACTTAAGCTCCTCCTACTTTGATTTAAGCTCCGCCCACTTTGACTTAAGCTCCGCCCACTTTAACTTAAGCTCCTCCCACTTTAACTTAAGCTCCTCCCACTTTGACTTAAGCTCCGCCCACTTTGACTTAAGCTCCGCCCACTTTGAATTAAGCTCCGCCCACTTTGACTTAAGCTCCTCCCACTTTGACTTAAGCTCCTCCCACTTTGACTTAAGCTCCGCCCACTTTGACTTAAGCTCCTCCTACTTTGATTTAAGCTCCGCCCACTTTGACTTAAGCTCCTCCCACTTTGACTTAAGCTCCTCCCACTTTGACTTAAGCTCATCCCACTTTGACTTAAGCTCCGCCCACTTTGATTTAAGCTCCTCCCACTTTGATTTAAGCTCCTCCCACTTTGATTTAAGCTCCTCCCACTTTGATTTAAGCCCCTCCCACTTTGATTTAAGCTCCGCCCACTTTGACTTAAGCTCCTCCCACTTTGACTTAAGCTCCTCCCACTTTGACTTAAGCTCCTCCCACTTTGATTTAAGCTCCGCCCACTTTGACTTAAGCTCCTCCCACTTTGACTTAAGCTCCGCCCACTTTGACTTAAGCTCCTCCCGCTTTGACTTAAGCTCCTCCCACTTTGACTTAAGCTCCGCCCACTTTGACTTAAGCTCCTCCCACTTTGATTTAAGCTCCTCCCACTTTGACTTAAGCTCCGCCCACTTTGACTTAAGCTCCTCCCACTTTGACTTAAGCTCCTCCCACTTTGATTTAAGCTCCTCCCACTTTGACTTAAGCTCCGCCCACTTTGACTTAAGCTCCTCCCACTTTGACTTAAGCTCCTCCCACTTTGACTTAAGCTCCGCCCACTTTGACTTAAGCTCCTCCCGCTTTGACTTAAGCTCCTCCCACTTTGATTTAAGCTCCGCCCACTTTGACTTAAGCTCCTCCCACTTTGACTTAAGCTCCGCCCACTTTGACTTAAGCTCCGCCCACTTTGACTTAAGCTCCTCCCACTTTGACTTAAGCTCCGCCCACTTTGACTTAAGCTCCTCCCACTTTGATTTAAGCTCCTCCCACTTTGACTTAAGCTCCTCCCACTTTGATTTAAGCTCCTCCCACTTTGATTTAAGCTCCTCCCACTTTGACTTAAGCTCCGCCCACTTTGACTTAAGCTCCTCCCACTTTGACTTAAGCTCCTCCCACTTTGACTTAAGCTCCTCCCACTTTTACACAAGCTCCTCCCACTTTGATTTAAGCTCCTCCCACTTTGACTTAAGCTCCTCCCACTTTGATTTAAGCTCCGCCCACTTTGACTTAAGCTCCGCCCACTTTGACTTAAGCTCCTCCCACTTTGACTTAAGCTCCTCCCACTTTGACTTAAGCTCCGCCCACTTTGACTTAAGCTCCGCCCACTTTGATTTAAGCTCCTCCCACTTTGATTTAAGCTCCTCCCACTTTGATTTAAGCTCCGCCCACTTTGACTTAAGCTCCTCCCACTTTGACGTAAGCTCCGCCCACTTTGACTTAAGCTCCTCCCACTTTGATTTAAGCTCCTCCCACTTTGACTTAAGCTCCTCCCACTTTGACTTAAGCTCCGCCCACTTTAACTTAAGCTCCTCCCACTTTGACTTAAGCTCCTCCCACTTTGACTTAAGCTCCTCCCACTTTGACTTAAGCTCCGCCCACTTTAACTTAAGCTCCTCCCACTTTGACTTAAGCTCCTCCCACTTTGACGTAAGCTCCGCCCACTTTGACTTAAGCTCCTCCCACTTTGATTTAAGCTCCTCCCACTTTGACTTAAGCTCCTCCCACTTTGACTTAAGCTCCTCCCACTTTGACTTAAGCTCCGCCCACTTTGACTTAAGCTCCTCCCACTTTGACTTAAGCTCCGCCCACTTTAACTTAAGCTCCTCCCACTTTGACTTAAGCTCCTCCCACTTTGACGTAAGCTCCGCCCACTTTGACTTAAGCTCCTCCCACTTTGATTTAAGCTCCTCACACTTTGACTTAAGCTCCTCCCACTTTGACTTAAGCTCCTCCCACTTTGACTTAAGCTCCGCCCACTTTGACTTAAGCTCCTCCCACTTTGACTTAAGCTCCTCCCACTTTGACTTAAGCTCCTCCCACTTTGACTTAAGCTCCGCCCACTTTGACTTAAGCTCCGCCCACTTTGACTTAAGCTCCGCCCACTTTGACTTAAGCTCCTCCCACTTTGACTTAAGCTCCTCCCACTTTGACTTAAGCTCCTCCCACTTTGACTTAAGCTCCGCCCACTTTAACTTAAGCTCCTCCCACTTTGACTTAAGCTCCTCCCACTTTGACTTAAGCTCCGCCCACTTTAACTTAAGCTCCTCCCACTTTGACTTAAGCTCCTCCCACTTTGATTTAAGCTCCGCCCACTTTGCCTTAAGCTCCTCCCACTTTGACTTAAGCTCCTCCCACTTTGACTTAAGCTCCTCCCACTTTGACTTAAGCTCCGCCCACTACGGCACAAGCTCCGCCCACTTGTGTCAAAAGTGGGCGGAGCTTGTGTCAAAGTGGGCGGAGCTTAAGTGGGAGTGGGAGTGGCTTAGACAGTTAGTGGGCGGAGCTTGTGTCTAAGTGGGAGTGGCTTAATTGAGTTAGTGGGCGGAGCTTAAGTCAAAGTGGGCGGAGCTTGTGTCAAAGTGGGCGGAGCTTAAGTGGGAGTGGGAGTGGCTTAGACAATTAGTGGGCGGAGCTTGTGTCTAAGTGGGAGTGGCTTAATTGATTAATTCAAATTGTCTCTCATTTGCCAACAAACGACCTACCTAGACTGTACGCAGGTCTACTAGACATTATTGCTCAAATGAGAGATAATTTGAATTAATCAATTAAGCCACTCCCACTTTGACACAAGCTCCGCCCACTAAATGTCTAAGCCACTCCCACTCCCACTTAAGCTCCGCCCACTTTGACACAAGCTCCGCCCACTTTGACTTAAGCTCCGCCCACTAACTGTCTAAGCCACTCCCACTTTCACACAAGCTCCGCCCACTAACGGTATAAGCCACTCCCACTCCCACTTAAGCTCCGCCCACTTTGACACAAGCTCCGCCCACTTTTGACACAAGCTCCGCCCACTAACTGTCTAAGCCACTCCCACTTTGACACAAGCTCCGCCCACTAACTGTCTAAGCCACTCCCACTTAGACACAAGCTCCACCCACTTTGACTTAAGCTCCGCCCACTTTTACACAGCTCATTAACATACAGCTCATTAATATACAGCTCATTAGCATGAATCTCATTAACATACAGCTCATTAACATACACACACAGCTCATTAACATACATCTCATTAACATTAGCATGAATCTCATTAGCATGAATCTCATTAGCATTAAGCTCATTAACATACACACACAGCTCATTAACATACAGCTCATTAACATGACCATTCACATTCACATAAGCCCAGGAGGTCAGATGTCACTGCTGGTTATTCCACACCACTATCTTCCCCCAGGTCACAGAGAGAGATGTTAAACGCGTGCATCCACTATCTTCACCCTATCGTTTTTTTTTTTTTTTTTTTTTTTTTTTTATCACATTTTTTTTTTTTTGTTCCCCGCCCCATAGGCTTTTATGATCGTGAGATCACGGAGTATCCAAAAAGGGGTAAGCCTCCGGTGAGGGCTAGCATGGCCAAAACGTGCAGGAAGCTTAATAACATCACGTCCCGGGGTCGTAGAGAGCTGGGGTTAGGCTTAAAATGACCGCGTGGACCTAAGGAACAGAAATGTGAAACCCGCGTGTCTCTACCCCCTTCATAGCCAAAGTTATACGTCCCGTAGTGTAATCCGCGGTTAGCATGTGACGAATCTGCGGGGGGCTCAATAGCGTCACGTCCCGGGGTCGTAGAGGGCTGGGGTTAGGCTTAAAATGACCGTGTGGACCTAATGAACTTAAATATGAAATATGGTGTTTCTGTGACACCTACGCTTGCTGAGCTAAAGTCCTTTAGCCGAGCCAGGGAGACCTAAGCTAACCTAGCTAGGTGGCGCGGGGACTTAGAAGTTTTTTTTGCATTTTTTTTTTTTTTTACTTTCTTTTTAGATGAAACATTAGGTGCAAGCATTTTTTTTACTTTTTAAATTTTTTTTTTTTTTGGGGATTTAAGCTCCTCCCACTTTGATTTAAGCTCCGCCCACTTTGATTTAAGCTCCTCCCACTTTGATTTAAGCTCCGCCCACTTTGATTTAAGCGCCTCCCACTTTGATTTAAGCTCCTCCCACTTTGACTTAAGCTCCTCCCACTTTGACTTAAGCTCCGCCCACTTTGACTTAAGCTCCTCCCACTTTGACTTAAGCTCCTCCCACTTTGATTTAAGCTCCGCCCACTTTGACTTAAGCTCCGCCCACTTTAACATAAGCTCCTCCCACTTTGATTTAAGCTCCTCCCACTTTGACTTAAGCTCCTCCCACTTTGACTTAAGCTCCTCCCACTTTGATTTAAGCTCCTCCCACTTTGATTTAAGCCCCTCCCACTTTGATTTAAGCTCCGCCCACTTTGACTTAAGCTCCTCCCACTTTGACTTAAGCTCCTCCCACTTTGATTTAAGCTCCGCCCACTTATACTTAAGCTCCTCCCACTTTGACTTAAGCTCCTCCCACTTTGACTTAAGCTCCGCCCACTTTGACTTAAGCTCCGCCCACTACGACACAAGCTCCGCCCACTTGTGTCAAAAGTGGGCGGAGCTTGTGTCAAAGTGGGCGGAGCTTAAGTGGGAGTGGGAGTGGCTTAGACAGTTAGTGGGCGGAGCTTGTGTCTAAGTGGGAGTGGCTTAATTGAGTTAGTGGGCGGAGCTTAAGTCAAAGTGGGCGGAGCTTGTGTCAAAGTGGGCGGAGCTTAAGTGGGAGTGGGAGTGGCTTAGACAATTAGTGGGCGGAGCTTGTGTCTAAGTGGGAGTGGCTTAATTGATTAATTCAAATTGTCTCTCATTTGCCAACAAACGACCTACCTAGACTGTACGCAGGTCTACTAGACATTATTGCTCAAATGAGAGATAATTTGAATTAATCAATTAAGCCACTCCCACTTAGACACAAGCTCCGCCCACTAACTGTCTAAGCCACTCCCACTCCCACTTAAGCTCCGCCCACTTTGACACAAGCTCCGCCCACTTTTGACACAAGCTCCGCCCACTAACTGTCTAAGCCACTCCCACTTTGACACAAGCTCCGCCCACTAACGGTATAAGCCACTCCCACTTCCACTTAAGCTCCGCCCACTTTGACACAAGCTCCGCCCACTTTTGACACAAGCTCCGCCCACTAACTGTCTAAGCCACTCCCACTTTCACACAAGCTCCGCCCACTAACTGTCTAAGCCACTCCCACTTAGACACAAGCTCCGCCCACTTTGACCTAAGCTCCGCCCACTTTTACACAAGCTCCGCCCACTTTTACACAGCTCATTAACATACAGCTCATTAGCATGAAGCTCATTAGCATGAAGCTCATTAACATACAGCTCATTAACATACAGCTCATTAACATACAGCTCATTAACATACAGCTCATTAACATACACACAGCTAATTAACATACAGCTCATTAACATACAGCTCATTAGCATGAATCTCATTAGCATGAAGCTCATTAACATGAAGCTCATTAACATACAGCTCATTAGCATTAAGCTCATTAACATACAGCTCATTAACATACACACACAGCTCATTAACATACAGCTCATTAGCATGAATCTCATTAGCATTAAGCTCATTAACATACACACACAGCTCATTAACATACAGCTCATTAACATGACCATTCACATTCACATATGCCCAGGAAGTCAGATGTCACTGGTTATTCCACACCCTTGTGACCACAGGTCACAGAGAGAGATGTTAAACGCGTGCATCCACTATCTTCACCCTAACGTTTTTTTTTTTTTTTTTTTTTTTTTTTTATCACATTTTTTATTTTTTGTTCCCCGCCCCATTGGCTTTTATGATCGTGAGATCACGCTGTATCCAAAAAGGGGTAAGCCCCCGGTGACGCTAGCATGGCCAAAACGTGCAGGAAGCTTAATAACATCACGTCCCGGGGTCGTAGAGAGCTGGGGTTAGGCTTAAAATGACCGCGTAGACCTAAGGAACAGAAATGTGAAACCCGCGTGTCTCTACCCCCTTCATAGCCAAAGTTATACGTCCCGTAGTGTAATCCGCGGTTAGCATGTGACGAATCTGCGGGGGGCTCAATAGCGTCACGTCCCGGGGTCGTAGAGGGCTGGGGTTAGGCTTAAAATGACCGTGTGGACCTAATGAACTTAAATATGAAATATGGTGTTTCTGTGACACCTACGCTCGCTGAGCTAAAGTCCTTTAACCGAGCCAGGGAGACCTAAGCTAACCTAGCTAGGTGGCACGGGGACTTAGACGTTTTTTTTGCATTTTTTTTTTTTTTTACTTTCTTTTTAGATGAAACATTAGGTGAAAGCATTTTTTTTACTTTTTAAAAAAAAGTTTTTTTTTTGGGATTTAAGCTCCTCCCACTTTGATTTAAGCTCCGCCCACTTTGATTTAAGCTCCGCCCACTTTGACTTAAGCTCCGCCCACTTTGACTTAAGCTCCTCCCACTTTGATTTAAGCTCCTCCCACTTTGACTTAAGCTCCTCCCACTTTGACTTAAGCTCCGCCCACTTTGACTTAAGCTCCTCCCACTTTGATTTAAGCTCCTCCCACTTTGACTTAAGCTCCTCCCACTTTGACTTAAGCTCCGCCCACTTTGACTTAAGCTCCTCCCACTTTGATTTAAGCTCCTCCCACTTTAACTTAAGCTCCTCCCACTTTGATTTAAGCTCCGCCCACTTTGACTTAAGCTCCGCCCACTTTGACTTAAGCTCCTCCCACTTTGATTTAAGCTCCTCCCACTTTGACTTAAGCTCCTCCCACTTTGACTTAAGCTCCGCCCACTTTGACTTAAGCTCCTCCCACTTTGATTTAAGCTCCTCCCACTTTAACTTAAGCTCCTCCCACTTTGATTTAAGCTCCGCCCACTTTGACTTAAGCTCCTCCCACTTTGACTTAAGCTCCGCCCACTTTGACTTAAGCTCCTCCCACTTTGACTTAAGCTCCGCCCACTTTGACTTAAGCTCCTCCCACTTTGATTTAAGCTCCTCCCACTTTGATTTAAGCTCCGCCCACTTTGACTTAAGCTCCTCCCACTTTGACTTAAGCTCCTCCCACTTTGATTTAAGCTCCTCCCACTTTAACTTAAGCTCCTCCCACTTTGCCTTAAGCTCCTCCCACTTTGATTTAAGCTCCGCCCACTTTGACTTAAGCTCCGCCCACTTTGATTTAAGCTCCTCCCACTTTGAATTAAGCGCCTCCCACTTTGACTTAAGCTCCTCCCACTTTGACTTAAGCTCCGCCCACTTTGACTTAAGCTCCTCCCACTTTGACTTAAGCTCCGCCCACTTTGACTTAAGCTCCTCCCACTTTGATTTAAGCTCCGCCCACTTTGACTTAAGCTCCTCCCACTTTGATTTAAGCTCCGCCCACTTTGACTTAAGCTCCTCCCACTTTGATTTAAGCTCCTCCCACTTTGCTTTAAGCTCCTCCCACTTTGATTTAAGCTCCGCCCACTTTGACTTAAGCTCCGCCCACTTTGATTTAAGCTCCGCCCACTTTGACTTAAGCTCCTCCCACTTTGACTTAAGCTCCTCCCACTTTGACTTAAGCTCCTCCCACTTTGATTTAAGCTCCGCCCACTTTGACCTAAGCTCCTCCCACTTTGATTTAAGCTCCTCCCACTTTGACTTAAGCTCCGCCCACTTTGACACAAGCTCCTCCCACTTTGATTTAAGCTCCTCCCACTTTGATTTAAGCTCCTCCCACTTTGATTTAAGCTCCTCCCACTTTGACTTAAGCTCCTCCCACTTTGATTTAAGCTCCTCCCACTTTAACACAAGCCCCGCCCACTTTGACTTAAGCTCCGCCCACTTTGACTTAAGCTCCGCCCACTTTGACTTAAGCTCCTCCCACTTTGACTTAAGCTCCTCCCACTTTGATTTAAGCTCCGCCCACTTTGACTTAAGCTCCTCCCACTTTGATTTAAGCTCCTCCCACTTTGATTTAAGCTCCGCCCACTTTGACTTAAGCTCCTCCCACTTTGATTTAAGCTCCTCCCACTTTGATTTAAGCTCCTCCCACTTTGATTTAAGCTCCTCCCACTTTGATTTAAGCTCCTCCCACTTTGCTTTAAGCTCCTCCCACTTTGATTTAAGCTCCGCCCACTTTGACTTAAGCTCCGCCCACTTTGATTTAAGCTCCGCCCACTTTGACTTAAGCTCCTCCCACTTTGACTTAAGCTCCTCCCACTTTGACTTAAGCTCCTCCCACTTTGATTTAAGCTCCGCCCACTTTGACCTAAGCTCCTCCCACTTTGATTTAAGCTCCTCCCACTTTGACTTAAGCTCCGCCCACTTTGACACAAGCTCCTCCCACTTTGATTTAAGCTCCTCCCACTTTGATTTAAGCTCCTCCCACTTTGATTTAAGCTCCTCCCACTTTGACTTAAGCTCCTCCCACTTTGATTTAAGCTCCTCCCACTTTGACTTAAGCTCCGCCCACTTTGATTTAAGCTCCGCCCACTTTGACTTAAGCTCCTCCCACTTTGATTTAAGCTCCTCCCACTTTGACTTAAGCTCCTCCCACTTTGATTTAAGCTCCGCCCACTTTGACTTAAGCTCCTCCCACTTTGACTTAAGCTCCTCCCACTTTGATTTAAGCTCCGCCCACTTTGACTTAAGCTCCGCCCACTTTAACATAAGCTCCTCCCACTTTGATTTAAGCTCCTCCCACTTTGACTTAAGCTCCTCCCACTTTGACTTAAGCTCCTCCCACTTTGATTTAAGCTCCTCCCACTTTGATTTAAGCCCCTCCCACTTTGATTTAAGCTCCGCCCACTTTGACTTAAGCTCCTCCCACTTTGACTTAAGCTCCTCCCACTTTGATTTAAGCTCCGCCCACTTATACTTAAGCTCCTCCCACTTTGACTTAAGCTCCTCCCACTTTGACTTAAGCTCCGCCCACTTTGACTTAAGCTCCGCCCACTACGACACAAGCTCCGCCCACTTGTGTCAAAAGTGGGCGGAGCTTGTGTCAAAGTGGGCGGAGCTTAAGTGGGAGTGGGAGTGGCTTAGACAGTTAGTGGGCGGAGCTTGTGTCTAAGTGGGAGTGGCTTAATTGAGTTAGTGGGCGGAGCTTAAGTCAAAGTGGGCGGAGCTTGTGTCAAAGTGGGCGGAGCTTAAGTGGGAGTGGGAGTGGCTTAGACAATTAGTGGGCGGAGCTTGTGTCTAAGTGGGAGTGGCTTAATTGATTAATTCAAATTGTCTCTCATTTGCCAACAAACGACCTACCTAGACTGTACGCAGGTCTACTAGACATTATTGCTCAAATGAGAGATAATTTGAATTAATCAATTAAGCCACTCCCACTTAGACACAAGCTCCGCCCACTAACTGTCTAAGCCACTCCCACTCCCACTTAAGCTCCGCCCACTTTGACACAAGCTCCGCCCACTTTTGACACAAGCTCCGCCCACTAACTGTCTAAGCCACTCCCACTTTGACACAAGCTCCGCCCACTAACGGTATAAGCCACTCCCACTTCCACTTAAGCTCCGCCCACTTTGACACAAGCTCCGCCCACTTTTGACACAAGCTCCGCCCACTAACTGTCTAAGCCACTCCCACTTTCACACAAGCTCCGCCCACTAACTGTCTAAGCCACTCCCACTTAGACACAAGCTCCGCCCACTTTGACCTAAGCTCCGCCCACTTTTACACAAGCTCCGCCCACTTTTACACAGCTCATTAACATACAGCTCATTAGCATGAAGCTCATTAGCATGAAGCTCATTAACATACAGCTCATTAACATACAGCTCATTAACATACAGCTCATTAACATACAGCTCATTAACATACACACAGCTAATTAACATACAGCTCATTAACATACAGCTCATTAGCATGAATCTCATTAGCATGAAGCTCATTAACATGAAGCTCATTAACATACAGCTCATTAGCATTAAGCTCATTAACATACAGCTCATTAACATACACACACAGCTCATTAACATACAGCTCATTAGCATGAATCTCATTAGCATTAAGCTCATTAACATACACACACAGCTCATTAACATACAGCTCATTAACATGACCATTCACATTCACATATGCCCAGGAAGTCAGATGTCACTGGTTATTCCACACCCTTGTGACCCCAGGTCACAGAGAGAGATGTTAAACGCGTGCATCCACTATCTTCACCCTAACGTTTTTTTTTTTTTTTTTTTTTTTTTTTTATCACATTTTTTATTTTTTGTTCCCCGCCCCATTGGCTTTTATGATCGTGAGATCACGCTGTATCCAAAAAGGGGTAAGCCCCCGGTGACGCTAGCATGGCCAAAACGTGCAGGAAGCTTAATAACATCACGTCCCGGGGTCGTAGAGAGCTGGGGTTAGGCTTAAAATGACCGCGTAGACCTAAGGAACAGAAATGTGAAACCCGCGTGTCTCTACCCCCTTCATAGCCAAAGTTATACGTCCCGTAGTGTAATCCGCGGTTAGCATGTGACGAATCTGCGGGGGGCTCAATAGCGTCACGTCCCGGGGTCGTAGAGGGCTGGGGTTAGGCTTAAAATGACCGTGTGGACCTAATGAACTTAAATATGAAATATGGTGTTTCTGTGACACCTACGCTCGCTGAGCTAAAGTCCTTTAACCGAGCCAGGGAGACCTAAGCTAACCTAGCTAGGTGGCACGGGGACTTAGACGTTTTTTTTGCATTTTTTTTTTTTTTTACTTTCTTTTTAGATGAAACATTAGGTGAAAGCATTTTTTTTACTTTTTAAAAAAAAGTTTTTTTTTTGGGATTTAAGCTCCTCCCACTTTGATTTAAGCTCCGCCCACTTTGATTTAAGCTCCGCCCACTTTGACTTAAGCTCCGCCCACTTTGACTTAAGCTCCTCCCACTTTGATTTAAGCTCCTCCCACTTTGACTTAAGCTCCTCCCACTTTGACTTAAGCTCCGCCCACTTTGACTTAAGCTCCTCCCACTTTGATTTAAGCTCCTCCCACTTTGACTTAAGCTCCTCCCACTTTGACTTAAGCTCCGCCCACTTTGACTTAAGCTCCTCCCACTTTGATTTAAGCTCCTCCCACTTTAACTTAAGCTCCTCCCACTTTGATTTAAGCTCCGCCCACTTTGACTTAAGCTCCGCCCACTTTGACTTAAGCTCCTCCCACTTTGATTTAAGCTCCTCCCACTTTGACTTAAGCTCCTCCCACTTTGACTTAAGCTCCGCCCACTTTGACTTAAGCTCCTCCCACTTTGATTTAAGCTCCTCCCACTTTAACTTAAGCTCCTCCCACTTTGATTTAAGCTCCGCCCACTTTGACTTAAGCTCCTCCCACTTTGACTTAAGCTCCGCCCACTTTGACTTAAGCTCCTCCCACTTTGACTTAAGCTCCGCCCACTTTGACTTAAGCTCCTCCCACTTTGATTTAAGCTCCTCCCACTTTGATTTAAGCTCCGCCCACTTTGACTTAAGCTCCTCCCACTTTGACTTAAGCTCCTCCCACTTTGATTTAAGCTCCTCCCACTTTAACTTAAGCTCCTCCCACTTTGCCTTAAGCTCCTCCCACTTTGATTTAAGCTCCGCCCACTTTGACTTAAGCTCCGCCCACTTTGATTTAAGCTCCTCCCACTTTGAATTAAGCGCCTCCCACTTTGACTTAAGCTCCTCCCACTTTGACTTAAGCTCCGCCCACTTTGACTTAAGCTCCTCCCACTTTGACTTAAGCTCCGCCCACTTTGACTTAAGCTCCTCCCACTTTGATTTAAGCTCCGCCCACTTTGACTTAAGCTCCTCCCACTTTGATTTAAGCTCCGCCCACTTTGACTTAAGCTCCTCCCACTTTGATTTAAGCTCCTCCCACTTTGCTTTAAGCTCCTCCCACTTTGATTTAAGCTCCGCCCACTTTGACTTAAGCTCCGCCCACTTTGATTTAAGCTCCGCCCACTTTGACTTAAGCTCCTCCCACTTTGACTTAAGCTCCTCCCACTTTGACTTAAGCTCCTCCCACTTTGATTTAAGCTCCGCCCACTTTGACCTAAGCTCCTCCCACTTTGATTTAAGCTCCTCCCACTTTGACTTAAGCTCCGCCCACTTTGACACAAGCTCCTCCCACTTTGATTTAAGCTCCTCCCACTTTGATTTAAGCTCCTCCCACTTTGATTTAAGCTCCTCCCACTTTGACTTAAGCTCCTCCCACTTTGATTTAAGCTCCTCCCACTTTAACACAAGCCCCGCCCACTTTGACTTAAGCTCCGCCCACTTTGACTTAAGCTCCGCCCACTTTGACTTAAGCTCCTCCCACTTTGACTTAAGCTCCTCCCACTTTGATTTAAGCTCCGCCCACTTTGACTTAAGCTCCTCCCACTTTGATTTAAGCTCCTCCCACTTTGATTTAAGCTCCGCCCACTTTGACTTAAGCTCCTCCCACTTTGATTTAAGCTCCTCCCACTTTGATTTAAGCTCCTCCCACTTTGATTTAAGCTCCTCCCACTTTGATTTAAGCTCCTCCCACTTTGCTTTAAGCTCCTCCCACTTTGATTTAAGCTCCGCCCACTTTGACTTAAGCTCCGCCCACTTTGATTTAAGCTCCGCCCACTTTGACTTAAGCTCCTCCCACTTTGACTTAAGCTCCTCCCACTTTGACTTAAGCTCCTCCCACTTTGATTTAAGCTCCGCCCACTTTGACCTAAGCTCCTCCCACTTTGATTTAAGCTCCTCCCACTTTGACTTAAGCTCCGCCCACTTTGACACAAGCTCCTCCCACTTTGATTTAAGCTCCTCCCACTTTGATTTAAGCTCCTCCCACTTTGATTTAAGCTCCTCCCACTTTGACTTAAGCTCCTCCCACTTTGATTTAAGCTCCTCCCACTTTGACTTAAGCTCCGCCCACTTTGATTTAAGCTCCGCCCACTTTGACTTAAGCTCCTCCCACTTTGATTTAAGCTCCTCCCACTTTGACTTAAGCTCCTCCCACTTTGATTTAAGCTCCGCCCACTTTGACTTAAGCTCCTCCCACTTTGACTTAAGCTCCTCCCACTTTGATTTAAGCTCCGCCCACTTTGACTTAAGCTCCGCCCACTTTAACATAAGCTCCTCCCACTTTGATTTAAGCTCCTCCCACTTTGACTTAAGCTCCTCCCACTTTGACTTAAGCTCCTCCCACTTTGATTTAAGCTCCTCCCACTTTGATTTAAGCCCCTCCCACTTTGATTTAAGCTCCGCCCACTTTGACTTAAGCTCCTCCCACTTTGACTTAAGCTCCTCCCACTTTGATTTAAGCTCCGCCCACTTATACTTAAGCTCCTCCCACTTTGACTTAAGCTCCTCCCACTTTGACTTAAGCTCCGCCCACTTTGACTTAAGCTCCGCCCACTACGACACAAGCTCCGCCCACTTGTGTCAAAAGTGGGCGGAGCTTGTGTCAAAGTGGGCGGAGCTTAAGTGGGAGTGGGAGTGGCTTAGACAGTTAGTGGGCGGAGCTTGTGTCTAAGTGGGAGTGGCTTAATTGAGTTAGTGGGCGGAGCTTAAGTCAAAGTGGGCGGAGCTTGTGTCAAAGTGGGCGGAGCTTAAGTGGGAGTGGGAGTGGCTTAGACAATTAGTGGGCGGAGCTTGTGTCTAAGTGGGAGTGGCTTAATTGATTAATTCAAATTGTCTCTCATTTGCCAACAAACGACCTACCTAGACTGTACGCAGGTCTACTAGACATTATTGCTCAAATGAGAGATAATTTGAATTAATCAATTAAGCCACTCCCACTTAGACACAAGCTCCGCCCACTAACTGTCTAAGCCACTCCCACTCCCACTTAAGCTCCGCCCACTTTGACACAAGCTCCGCCCACTTTTGACACAAGCTCCGCCCACTAACTGTCTAAGCCACTCCCACTTTGACACAAGCTCCGCCCACTAACGGTATAAGCCACTCCCACTTCCACTTAAGCTCCGCCCACTTTGACACAAGCTCCGCCCACTTTTGACACAAGCTCCGCCCACTAACTGTCTAAGCCACTCCCACTTTCACACAAGCTCCGCCCACTAACTGTCTAAGCCACTCCCACTTAGACACAAGCTCCGCCCACTTTGACCTAAGCTCCGCCCACTTTTACACAAGCTCCGCCCACTTTTACACAGCTCATTAACATACAGCTCATTAGCATGAAGCTCATTAGCATGAAGCTCATTAACATACAGCTCATTAACATACAGCTCATTAACATACAGCTCATTAACATACAGCTCATTAACATACACACAGCTAATTAACATACAGCTCATTAACATACAGCTCATTAGCATGAATCTCATTAGCATGAAGCTCATTAACATGAAGCTCATTAACATACAGCTCATTAGCATTAAGCTCATTAACATACAGCTCATTAACATACACACACAGCTCATTAACATACAGCTCATTAGCATGAATCTCATTAGCATTAAGCTCATTAACATACACACACAGCTCATTAACATACAGCTCATTAACATGACCATTCACATTCACATATGCCCAGGAAGTCAGATGTCACTGGTTATTCCACACCCTTGTGACCACAGGTCACAGAGAGAGATGTTAAACGCGTGCATCCACTATCTTCACCCTAACGTTTTTTTTTTTTTTTTTTTTTTTTTTTTATCACATTTTTTATTTTTTGTTCCCCGCCCCATTGGCTTTTATGATCGTGAGATCACGCTGTATCCAAAAAGGGGTAAGCCCCCGGTGACGCTAGCATGGCCAAAACGTGCAGGAAGCTTAATAACATCACGTCCCGGGGTCGTAGAGAGCTGGGGTTAGGCTTAAAATGACCGCGTAGACCTAAGGAACAGAAATGTGAAACCCGCGTGTCTCTACCCCCTTCATAGCCAAAGTTATACGTCCCGTAGTGTAATCCGCGGTTAGCATGTGACGAATCTGCGGGGGGCTCAATAGCGTCACGTCCCGGGGTCGTAGAGGGCTGGGGTTAGGCTTAAAATGACCGTGTGGACCTAATGAACTTAAATATGAAATATGGTGTTTCTGTGACACCTACGCTCGCTGAGCTAAAGTCCTTTAACCGAGCCAGGGAGACCTAAGCTAACCTAGCTAGGTGGCACGGGGACTTAGACGTTTTTTTTGCATTTTTTTTTTTTTTTACTTTCTTTTTAGATGAAACATTAGGTGAAAGCATTTTTTTTACTTTTTAAAAAAAAGTTTTTTTTTTGGGATTTAAGCTCCTCCCACTTTGATTTAAGCTCCGCCCACTTTGATTTAAGCTCCGCCCACTTTGACTTAAGCTCCGCCCACTTTGACTTAAGCTCCTCCCACTTTGATTTAAGCTCCTCCCACTTTGACTTAAGCTCCTCCCACTTTGACTTAAGCTCCGCCCACTTTGACTTAAGCTCCTCCCACTTTGATTTAAGCTCCTCCCACTTTGACTTAAGCTCCTCCCACTTTGACTTAAGCTCCGCCCACTTTGACTTAAGCTCCTCCCACTTTGATTTAAGCTCCTCCCACTTTAACTTAAGCTCCTCCCACTTTGATTTAAGCTCCGCCCACTTTGACTTAAGCTCCGCCCACTTTGACTTAAGCTCCTCCCACTTTGATTTAAGCTCCTCCCACTTTGACTTAAGCTCCTCCCACTTTGACTTAAGCTCCGCCCACTTTGACTTAAGCTCCTCCCACTTTGATTTAAGCTCCTCCCACTTTAACTTAAGCTCCTCCCACTTTGATTTAAGCTCCGCCCACTTTGACTTAAGCTCCTCCCACTTTGACTTAAGCTCCGCCCACTTTGACTTAAGCTCCTCCCACTTTGACTTAAGCTCCGCCCACTTTGACTTAAGCTCCTCCCACTTTGATTTAAGCTCCTCCCACTTTGATTTAAGCTCCGCCCACTTTGACTTAAGCTCCTCCCACTTTGACTTAAGCTCCTCCCACTTTGATTTAAGCTCCTCCCACTTTAACTTAAGCTCCTCCCACTTTGCCTTAAGCTCCTCCCACTTTGATTTAAGCTCCGCCCACTTTGACTTAAGCTCCGCCCACTTTGATTTAAGCTCCTCCCACTTTGAATTAAGCGCCTCCCACTTTGACTTAAGCTCCTCCCACTTTGACTTAAGCTCCGCCCACTTTGACTTAAGCTCCTCCCACTTTGACTTAAGCTCCGCCCACTTTGACTTAAGCTCCTCCCACTTTGATTTAAGCTCCGCCCACTTTGACTTAAGCTCCTCCCACTTTGATTTAAGCTCCGCCCACTTTGACTTAAGCTCCTCCCACTTTGATTTAAGCTCCTCCCACTTTGCTTTAAGCTCCTCCCACTTTGATTTAAGCTCCGCCCACTTTGACTTAAGCTCCGCCCACTTTGATTTAAGCTCCGCCCACTTTGACTTAAGCTCCTCCCACTTTGACTTAAGCTCCTCCCACTTTGACTTAAGCTCCTCCCACTTTGATTTAAGCTCCGCCCACTTTGACCTAAGCTCCTCCCACTTTGATTTAAGCTCCTCCCACTTTGACTTAAGCTCCGCCCACTTTGACACAAGCTCCTCCCACTTTGATTTAAGCTCCTCCCACTTTGATTTAAGCTCCTCCCACTTTGATTTAAGCTCCTCCCACTTTGACTTAAGCTCCTCCCACTTTGATTTAAGCTCCTCCCACTTTAACACAAGCCCCGCCCACTTTGACTTAAGCTCCGCCCACTTTGACTTAAGCTCCGCCCACTTTGACTTAAGCTCCTCCCACTTTGACTTAAGCTCCTCCCACTTTGATTTAAGCTCCGCCCACTTTGACTTAAGCTCCTCCCACTTTGATTTAAGCTCCTCCCACTTTGATTTAAGCTCCGCCCACTTTGACTTAAGCTCCTCCCACTTTGATTTAAGCTCCTCCCACTTTGATTTAAGCTCCTCCCACTTTGATTTAAGCTCCTCCCACTTTGATTTAAGCTCCTCCCACTTTGCTTTAAGCTCCTCCCACTTTGATTTAAGCTCCGCCCACTTTGACTTAAGCTCCGCCCACTTTGATTTAAGCTCCGCCCACTTTGACTTAAGCTCCTCCCACTTTGACTTAAGCTCCTCCCACTTTGACTTAAGCTCCTCCCACTTTGATTTAAGCTCCGCCCACTTTGACCTAAGCTCCTCCCACTTTGATTTAAGCTCCTCCCACTTTGACTTAAGCTCCGCCCACTTTGACACAAGCTCCTCCCACTTTGATTTAAGCTCCTCCCACTTTGATTTAAGCTCCTCCCACTTTGATTTAAGCTCCTCCCACTTTGACTTAAGCTCCTCCCACTTTGATTTAAGCTCCTCCCACTTTGACTTAAGCTCCGCCCACTTTGATTTAAGCTCCGCCCACTTTGACTTAAGCTCCTCCCACTTTGATTTAAGCTCCTCCCACTTTGACTTAAGCTCCTCCCACTTTGATTTAAGCTCCGCCCACTTTGACTTAAGCTCCTCCCACTTTGACTTAAGCTCCTCCCACTTTGATTTAAGCTCCGCCCACTTTGACTTAAGCTCCGCCCACTTTAACATAAGCTCCTCCCACTTTGATTTAAGCTCCTCCCACTTTGACTTAAGCTCCTCCCACTTTGACTTAAGCTCCTCCCACTTTGATTTAAGCTCCTCCCACTTTGATTTAAGCCCCTCCCACTTTGATTTAAGCTCCGCCCACTTTGACTTAAGCTCCTCCCACTTTGACTTAAGCTCCTCCCACTTTGATTTAAGCTCCGCCCACTTATACTTAAGCTCCTCCCACTTTGACTTAAGCTCCTCCCACTTTGACTTAAGCTCCGCCCACTTTGACTTAAGCTCCGCCCACTACGACACAAGCTCCGCCCACTTGTGTCAAAAGTGGGCGGAGCTTGTGTCAAAGTGGGCGGAGCTTAAGTGGGAGTGGGAGTGGCTTAGACAGTTAGTGGGCGGAGCTTGTGTCTAAGTGGGAGTGGCTTAATTGAGTTAGTGGGCGGAGCTTAAGTCAAAGTGGGCGGAGCTTGTGTCAAAGTGGGCGGAGCTTAAGTGGGAGTGGGAGTGGCTTAGACAATTAGTGGGCGGAGCTTGTGTCTAAGTGGGAGTGGCTTAATTGATTAATTCAAATTGTCTCTCATTTGCCAACAAACGACCTACCTAGACTGTACGCAGGTCTACTAGACATTATTGCTCAAATGAGAGATAATTTGAATTAATCAATTAAGCCACTCCCACTTAGACACAAGCTCCGCCCACTAACTGTCTAAGCCACTCCCACTCCCACTTAAGCTCCGCCCACTTTGACACAAGCTCCGCCCACTTTTGACACAAGCTCCGCCCACTAACTGTCTAAGCCACTCCCACTTTGACACAAGCTCCGCCCACTAACGGTATAAGCCACTCCCACTTCCACTTAAGCTCCGCCCACTTTGACACAAGCTCCGCCCACTTTTGACACAAGCTCCGCCCACTAACTGTCTAAGCCACTCCCACTTTCACACAAGCTCCGCCCACTAACTGTCTAAGCCACTCCCACTTAGACACAAGCTCCGCCCACTTTGACCTAAGCTCCGCCCACTTTTACACAAGCTCCGCCCACTTTTACACAGCTCATTAACATACAGCTCATTAGCATGAAGCTCATTAGCATGAAGCTCATTAACATACAGCTCATTAACATACAGCTCATTAACATACAGCTCATTAACATACAGCTCATTAACATACACACAGCTAATTAACATACAGCTCATTAACATACAGCTCATTAGCATGAATCTCATTAGCATGAAGCTCATTAACATGAAGCTCATTAACATACAGCTCATTAGCATTAAGCTCATTAACATACAGCTCATTAACATACACACACAGCTCATTAACATACAGCTCATTAGCATGAATCTCATTAGCATTAAGCTCATTAACATACACACACAGCTCATTAACATACAGCTCATTAACATGACCATTCACATTCACATATGCCCAGGAAGTCAGATGTCACTGGTTATTCCACACCCTTGTGACCACAGGTCACAGAGAGAGATGTTAAACGCGTGCATCCACTATCTTCACCCTAACGTTTTTTTTTTTTTTTTTTTTTTTTTTTATCACATTTTTTATTTTTTGTTCCCCGCCCCATTGGCTTTTATGATCGTGAGATCACGCTGTATCCAAAAAGGGGTAAGCCCCCGGTGACGCTAGCATGGCCAAAACGTGCAGGAAGCTTAATAACATCACGTCCCGGGGTCGTAGAGAGCTGGGGTTAGGCTTAAAATGACCGCGTAGACCTAAGGAACAGAAATGTGAAACCCGCGTGTCTCTACCCCCTTCATAGCCAAAGTTATACGTCCCGTAGTGTAATCCGCGGTTAGCATGTGACGAATCTGCGGGGGGCTCAATAGCGTCACGTCCCGGGGTCGTAGAGGGCTGGGGTTAGGCTTAAAATGACCGTGTGGACCTAATGAACTTAAATATGAAATATGGTGTTTCTGTGACACCTACGCTCGCTGAGCTAAAGTCCTTTAACCGAGCCAGGGAGACCTAAGCTAACCTAGCTAGGTGGCACGGGGACTTAGACGTTTTTTTTGCATTTTTTTTTTTTTTTACTTTCTTTTTAGATGAAACATTAGGTGAAAGCATTTTTTTTACTTTTTAAAAAAAAGTTTTTTTTTTGGGATTTAAGCTCCTCCCACTTTGATTTAAGCTCCGCCCACTTTGATTTAAGCTCCGCCCACTTTGACTTAAGCTCCGCCCACTTTGACTTAAGCTCCTCCCACTTTGATTTAAGCTCCTCCCACTTTGACTTAAGCTCCTCCCACTTTGACTTAAGCTCCGCCCACTTTGACTTAAGCTCCTCCCACTTTGATTTAAGCTCCTCCCACTTTGACTTAAGCTCCTCCCACTTTGACTTAAGCTCCGCCCACTTTGACTTAAGCTCCTCCCACTTTGATTTAAGCTCCTCCCACTTTAACTTAAGCTCCTCCCACTTTGATTTAAGCTCCGCCCACTTTGACTTAAGCTCCGCCCACTTTGACTTAAGCTCCTCCCACTTTGATTTAAGCTCCTCCCACTTTGACTTAAGCTCCTCCCACTTTGACTTAAGCTCCGCCCACTTTGACTTAAGCTCCTCCCACTTTGATTTAAGCTCCTCCCACTTTAACTTAAGCTCCTCCCACTTTGATTTAAGCTCCGCCCACTTTGACTTAAGCTCCTCCCACTTTGACTTAAGCTCCGCCCACTTTGACTTAAGCTCCTCCCACTTTGACTTAAGCTCCGCCCACTTTGACTTAAGCTCCTCCCACTTTGATTTAAGCTCCTCCCACTTTGATTTAAGCTCCGCCCACTTTGACTTAAGCTCCTCCCACTTTGACTTAAGCTCCTCCCACTTTGATTTAAGCTCCTCCCACTTTAACTTAAGCTCCTCCCACTTTGCCTTAAGCTCCTCCCACTTTGATTTAAGCTCCGCCCACTTTGACTTAAGCTCCGCCCACTTTGATTTAAGCTCCTCCCACTTTGAATTAAGCGCCTCCCACTTTGACTTAAGCTCCTCCCACTTTGACTTAAGCTCCGCCCACTTTGACTTAAGCTCCTCCCACTTTGACTTAAGCTCCGCCCACTTTGACTTAAGCTCCTCCCACTTTGATTTAAGCTCCGCCCACTTTGACTTAAGCTCCTCCCACTTTGATTTAAGCTCCGCCCACTTTGACTTAAGCTCCTCCCACTTTGATTTAAGCTCCTCCCACTTTGCTTTAAGCTCCTCCCACTTTGATTTAAGCTCCGCCCACTTTGACTTAAGCTCCGCCCACTTTGATTTAAGCTCCGCCCACTTTGACTTAAGCTCCTCCCACTTTGACTTAAGCTCCTCCCACTTTGACTTAAGCTCCTCCCACTTTGATTTAAGCTCCGCCCACTTTGACCTAAGCTCCTCCCACTTTGATTTAAGCTCCTCCCACTTTGACTTAAGCTCCGCCCACTTTGACACAAGCTCCTCCCACTTTGATTTAAGCTCCTCCCACTTTGATTTAAGCTCCTCCCACTTTGATTTAAGCTCCTCCCACTTTGACTTAAGCTCCTCCCACTTTGATTTAAGCTCCTCCCACTTTAACACAAGCCCCGCCCACTTTGACTTAAGCTCCGCCCACTTTGACTTAAGCTCCGCCCACTTTGACTTAAGCTCCTCCCACTTTGACTTAAGCTCCTCCCACTTTGATTTAAGCTCCGCCCACTTTGACTTAAGCTCCTCCCACTTTGATTTAAGCTCCTCCCACTTTGATTTAAGCTCCGCCCACTTTGACTTAAGCTCCTCCCACTTTGATTTAAGCTCCTCCCACTTTGATTTAAGCTCCTCCCACTTTGATTTAAGCTCCTCCCACTTTGATTTAAGCTCCTCCCACTTTGCTTTAAGCTCCTCCCACTTTGATTTAAGCTCCGCCCACTTTGACTTAAGCTCCGCCCACTTTGATTTAAGCTCCGCCCACTTTGACTTAAGCTCCTCCCACTTTGACTTAAGCTCCTCCCACTTTGACTTAAGCTCCTCCCACTTTGATTTAAGCTCCGCCCACTTTGACCTAAGCTCCTCCCACTTTGATTTAAGCTCCTCCCACTTTGACTTAAGCTCCGCCCACTTTGACACAAGCTCCTCCCACTTTGATTTAAGCTCCTCCCACTTTGATTTAAGCTCCTCCCACTTTGATTTAAGCTCCTCCCACTTTGACTTAAGCTCCTCCCACTTTGATTTAAGCTCCTCCCACTTTGACTTAAGCTCCGCCCACTTTGATTTAAGCTCCGCCCACTTTGACTTAAGCTCCTCCCACTTTGATTTAAGCTCCTCCCACTTTGACTTAAGCTCCTCCCACTTTGATTTAAGCTCCGCCCACTTTGACTTAAGCTCCTCCCACTTTGACTTAAGCTCCTCCCACTTTGATTTAAGCTCCGCCCACTTTGACTTAAGCTCCGCCCACTTTAACATAAGCTCCTCCCACTTTGATTTAAGCTCCTCCCACTTTGACTTAAGCTCCTCCCACTTTGACTTAAGCTCCTCCCACTTTGATTTAAGCTCCTCCCACTTTGATTTAAGCCCCTCCCACTTTGATTTAAGCTCCGCCCACTTTGACTTAAGCTCCTCCCACTTTGACTTAAGCTCCTCCCACTTTGATTTAAGCTCCGCCCACTTATACTTAAGCTCCTCCCACTTTGACTTAAGCTCCTCCCACTTTGACTTAAGCTCCGCCCACTTTGACTTAAGCTCCGCCCACTACGACACAAGCTCCGCCCACTTGTGTCAAAAGTGGGCGGAGCTTGTGTCAAAGTGGGCGGAGCTTAAGTGGGAGTGGGAGTGGCTTAGACAGTTAGTGGGCGGAGCTTGTGTCTAAGTGGGAGTGGCTTAATTGAGTTAGTGGGCGGAGCTTAAGTCAAAGTGGGCGGAGCTTGTGTCAAAGTGGGCGGAGCTTAAGTGGGAGTGGGAGTGGCTTAGACAATTAGTGGGCGGAGCTTGTGTCTAAGTGGGAGTGGCTTAATTGATTAATTCAAATTGTCTCTCATTTGCCAACAAACGACCTACCTAGACTGTACGCAGGTCTACTAGACATTATTGCTCAAATGAGAGATAATTTGAATTAATCAATTAAGCCACTCCCACTTAGACACAAGCTCCGCCCACTAACTGTCTAAGCCACTCCCACTCCCACTTAAGCTCCGCCCACTTTGACACAAGCTCCGCCCACTTTTGACACAAGCTCCGCCCACTAACTGTCTAAGCCACTCCCACTTTGACACAAGCTCCGCCCACTAACGGTATAAGCCACTCCCACTTCCACTTAAGCTCCGCCCACTTTGACACAAGCTCCGCCCACTTTTGACACAAGCTCCGCCCACTAACTGTCTAAGCCACTCCCACTTTCACACAAGCTCCGCCCACTAACTGTCTAAGCCACTCCCACTTAGACACAAGCTCCGCCCACTTTGACCTAAGCTCCGCCCACTTTTACACAAGCTCCGCCCACTTTTACACAGCTCATTAACATACAGCTCATTAGCATGAAGCTCATTAGCATGAAGCTCATTAACATACAGCTCATTAACATACAGCTCATTAACATACAGCTCATTAACATACAGCTCATTAACATACACACAGCTAATTAACATACAGCTCATTAACATACAGCTCATTAGCATGAATCTCATTAGCATGAAGCTCATTAACATGAAGCTCATTAACATACAGCTCATTAGCATTAAGCTCATTAACATACAGCTCATTAACATACACACACAGCTCATTAACATACAGCTCATTAGCATGAATCTCATTAGCATTAAGCTCATTAACATACACACACAGCTCATTAACATACAGCTCATTAACATGACCATTCACATTCACATATGCCCAGGAAGTCAGATGTCACTGGTTATTCCACACCCTTGTGACCACAGGTCACAGAGAGAGATGTTAAACGCGTGCATCCACTATCTTCACCCTAACGTTTTTTTTTTTTTTTTTTTTTTTTTTTTATCACATTTTTTATTTTTTGTTCCCCGCCCCATTGGCTTTTATGATCGTGAGATCACGCTGTATCCAAAAAGGGGTAAGCCCCCGGTGACGCTAGCATGGCCAAAACGTGCAGGAAGCTTAATAACATCACGTCCCGGGGTCGTAGAGAGCTGGGGTTAGGCTTAAAATGACCGCGTAGACCTAAGGAACAGAAATGTGAAACCCGCGTGTCTCTACCCCCTTCATAGCCAAAGTTATACGTCCCGTAGTGTAATCCGCGGTTAGCATGTGACGAATCTGCGGGGGGCTCAATAGCGTCACGTCCCGGGGTCGTAGAGGGCTGGGGTTAGGCTTAAAATGACCGTGTGGACCTAATGAACTTAAATATGAAATATGGTGTTTCTGTGACACCTACGCTCGCTGAGCTAAAGTCCTTTAACCGAGCCAGGGAGACCTAAGCTAACCTAGCTAGGTGGCACGGGGACTTAGACGTTTTTTTTGCATTTTTTTTTTTTTTTACTTTCTTTTTAGATGAAACGTTAGGTGAAAGCATTTTTTTTACTTTTTAAAAAAAAGTTTTTTTTTTGGGATTTAAGCTCCTCCCACTTTGATTTAAGCTCCGCCCACTTTGATTTAAGCTCCTCCCACTTTGATTTAAGCTCCGCCCACTTTGACTTAAGCTCCTCCCACTTTGATTTAAGCTCCTCCCACTTTGACTTAAGCTCCTCCCACTTTGACTTAAGCTCCGCCCACTTTGACTTAAGCTCCTCCCACTTTGATTTAAGCTCCTCCCACTTTGACTTAAGCTCCTCCCACTTTGACTTAAGCTCCGCCCACTTTGACTTAAGCTCCTCCCACTTTGATTTAAGCTCCTCCCACTTTGACTTAAGCTCCTCCCACTTTGACTTAAGCTCCGCCCACTTTGACTTAAGCTCCTCCCACTTTGATTTAAGCTCCTCCCACTTTAACTTAAGCTCCTCCCACTTTGATTTAAGCTCCGCCCACTTTGACTTAAGCTCCGCCCACTTTGACTTAAGCTCCTCCCACTTTGATTTAAGCTCCTCCCACTTTGACTTAAGCTCCTCCCACTTTGACTTAAGCTCCGCCCACTTTGACTTAAGCTCCTCCCACTTTGATTTAAGCTCCTCCCACTTTAACTTAAGCTCCTCCCACTTTGATTTAAGCTCCGCCCACTTTGACTTAAGCTCCTCCCACTTTGACTTAAGCTCCGCCCACTTTGACTTAAGCTCCTCCCACTTTGACTTAAGCTCCGCCCACTTTGACTTAAGCTCCTCCCACTTTGATTTAAGCTCCTCCCACTTTGATTTAAGCTCCGCCCACTTTGACTTAAGCTCCTCCCACTTTGACTTAAGCTCCTCCCACTTTGATTTAAGCTCCTCCCACTTTAACTTAAGCTCCTCCCACTTTGCCTTAAGCTCCTCCCACTTTGATTTAAGCTCCGCCCACTTTGACTTAAGCTCCGCCCACTTTGATTTAAGCTCCTCCCACTTTGAATTAAGCGCCTCCCACTTTGACTTAAGCTCCTCCCACTTTGACTTAAGCTCCGCCCACTTTGACTTAAGCTCCTCCCACTTTGACTTAAGCTCCGCCCACTTTGACTTAAGCTCCTCCCACTTTGATTTAAGCTCCGCCCACTTTGACTTAAGCTCCTCCCACTTTGATTTAAGCTCCGCCCACTTTGACTTAAGCTCCTCCCACTTTGATTTAAGCTCCTCCCACTTTGCTTTAAGCTCCTCCCACTTTGATTTAAGCTCCGCCCACTTTGACTTAAGCTCCGCCCACTTTGATTTAAGCTCCGCCCACTTTGACTTAAGCTCCTCCCACTTTGACTTAAGCTCCTCCCACTTTGACTTAAGCTCCTCCCACTTTGATTTAAGCTCCGCCCACTTTGACCTAAGCTCCTCCCACTTTGATTTAAGCTCCTCCCACTTTGACTTAAGCTCCGCCCACTTTGACACAAGCTCCTCCCACTTTGATTTAAGCTCCTCCCACTTTGATTTAAGCTCCTCCCACTTTGATTTAAGCTCCTCCCACTTTGACTTAAGCTCCTCCCACTTTGATTTAAGCTCCTCCCACTTTAACACAAGCCCCGCCCACTTTGACTTAAGCTCCGCCCACTTTGACTTAAGCTCCGCCCACTTTGACTTAAGCTCCTCCCACTTTGACTTAAGCTCCTCCCACTTTGATTTAAGCTCCGCCCACTTTGACTTAAGCTCCTCCCACTTTGATTTAAGCTCCTCCCACTTTGATTTAAGCTCCGCCCACTTTGACTTAAGCTCCTCCCACTTTGATTTAAGCTCCTCCCACTTTGATTTAAGCTCCTCCCACTTTGATTTAAGCTCCTCCCACTTTGATTTAAGCTCCTCCCACTTTGCTTTAAGCTCCTCCCACTTTGATTTAAGCTCCGCCCACTTTGACTTAAGCTCCGCCCACTTTGATTTAAGCTCCGCCCACTTTGACTTAAGCTCCTCCCACTTTGACTTAAGCTCCTCCCACTTTGACTTAAGCTCCTCCCACTTTGATTTAAGCTCCGCCCACTTTGACCTAAGCTCCTCCCACTTTGATTTAAGCTCCTCCCACTTTGACTTAAGCTCCGCCCACTTTGACACAAGCTCCTCCCACTTTGATTTAAGCTCCTCCCACTTTGATTTAAGCTCCTCCCACTTTGATTTAAGCTCCTCCCACTTTGACTTAAGCTCCTCCCACTTTGATTTAAGCTCCTCCCACTTTGACTTAAGCTCCGCCCACTTTGATTTAAGCTCCGCCCACTTTGACTTAAGCTCCTCCCACTTTGATTTAAGCTCCTCCCACTTTGACTTAAGCTCCTCCCACTTTGATTTAAGCTCCGCCCACTTTGACTTAAGCTCCTCCCACTTTGACTTAAGCTCCTCCCACTTTGATTTAAGCTCCGCCCACTTTGACTTAAGCTCCGCCCACTTTAACATAAGCTCCTCCCACTTTGATTTAAGCTCCTCCCACTTTGACTTAAGCTCCTCCCACTTTGACTTAAGCTCCTCCCACTTTGATTTAAGCTCCTCCCACTTTGATTTAAGCCCCTCCCACTTTGATTTAAGCTCCGCCCACTTTGACTTAAGCTCCTCCCACTTTGACTTAAGCTCCTCCCACTTTGATTTAAGCTCCGCCCACTTATACTTAAGCTCCTCCCACTTTGACTTAAGCTCCTCCCACTTTGACTTAAGCTCCGCCCACTTTGACTTAAGCTCCGCCCACTACGACACAAGCTCCGCCCACTTGTGTCAAAAGTGGGCGGAGCTTGTGTCAAAGTGGGCGGAGCTTAAGTGGGAGTGGGAGTGGCTTAGACAGTTAGTGGGCGGAGCTTGTGTCTAAGTGGGAGTGGCTTAATTGAGTTAGTGGGCGGAGCTTAAGTCAAAGTGGGCGGAGCTTGTGTCAAAGTGGGCGGAGCTTAAGTGGGAGTGGGAGTGGCTTAGACAATTAGTGGGCGGAGCTTGTGTCTAAGTGGGAGTGGCTTAATTGATTAATTCAAATTGTCTCTCATTTGCCAACAAACGACCTACCTAGACTGTACGCAGGTCTACTAGACATTATTGCTCAAATGAGAGATAATTTGAATTAATCAATTAAGCCACTCCCACTTAGACACAAGCTCCGCCCACTAACTGTCTAAGCCACTCCCACTCCCACTTAAGCTCCGCCCACTTTGACACAAGCTCCGCCCACTTTTGACACAAGCTCCGCCCACTAACTGTCTAAGCCACTCCCACTTTGACACAAGCTCCGCCCACTAACGGTATAAGCCACTCCCACTTCCACTTAAGCTCCGCCCACTTTGACACAAGCTCCGCCCACTTTTGACACAAGCTCCGCCCACTAACTGTCTAAGCCACTCCCACTTTCACACAAGCTCCGCCCACTAACTGTCTAAGCCACTCCCACTTAGACACAAGCTCCGCCCACTTTGACCTAAGCTCCGCCCACTTTTACACAAGCTCCGCCCACTTTTACACAGCTCATTAACATACAGCTCATTAGCATGAAGCTCATTAGCATGAAGCTCATTAACATACAGCTCATTAACATACAGCTCATTAACATACAGCTCATTAACATACAGCTCATTAACATACACACAGCTAATTAACATACAGCTCATTAACATACAGCTCATTAGCATGAATCTCATTAGCATGAAGCTCATTAACATGAAGCTCATTAACATACAGCTCATTAGCATTAAGCTCATTAACATACAGCTCATTAACATACACACACAGCTCATTAACATACAGCTCATTAGCATGAATCTCATTAGCATTAAGCTCATTAACATACACACACAGCTCATTAACATACAGCTCATTAACATGACCATTCACATTCACATATGCCCAGGAAGTCAGATGTCACTGGTTATTCCACACCCTTGTGACCACAGGTCACAGAGAGAGATGTTAAACGCGTGCATCCACTATCTTCACCCTAACGTTTTTTTTTTTTTTTTTTTTTTTTTTTTATCACATTTTTTATTTTTTGTTCCCCGCCCCATTGGCTTTTATGATCGTGAGATCACGCTGTATCCAAAAAGGGGTAAGCCCCCGGTGACGCTAGCATGGCCAAAACGTGCAGGAAGCTTAATAACATCACGTCCCGGGGTCGTAGAGAGCTGGGGTTAGGCTTAAAATGACCGCGTAGACCTAAGGAACAGAAATGTGAAACCCGCGTGTCTCTACCCCCTTCATAGCCAAAGTTATACGTCCCGTAGTGTAATCCGCGGTTAGCATGTGACGAATCTGCGGGGGGCTCAATAGCGTCACGTCCCGGGGTCGTAGAGGGCTGGGGTTAGGCTTAAAATGACCGTGTGGACCTAATGAACTTAAATATGAAATATGGTGTTTCTGTGACACCTACGCTCGCTGAGCTAAAGTCCTTTAACCGAGCCAGGGAGACCTAAGCTAACCTAGCTAGGTGGCACGGGGACTTAGACGTTTTTTTTGCATTTTTTTTTTTTTTTACTTTCTTTTTAGATGAAACATTAGGTGAAAGCATTTTTTTTACTTTTTAAAAAAAAGTTTTTTTTTTGGGATTTAAGCTCCTCCCACTTTGATTTAAGCTCCGCCCACTTTGATTTAAGCTCCGCCCACTTTGACTTAAGCTCCGCCCACTTTGACTTAAGCTCCTCCCACTTTGATTTAAGCTCCTCCCACTTTGACTTAAGCTCCTCCCACTTTGACTTAAGCTCCGCCCACTTTGACTTAAGCTCCTCCCACTTTGATTTAAGCTCCTCCCACTTTGACTTAAGCTCCTCCCACTTTGACTTAAGCTCCGCCCACTTTGACTTAAGCTCCTCCCACTTTGATTTAAGCTCCTCCCACTTTAACTTAAGCTCCTCCCACTTTGATTTAAGCTCCGCCCACTTTGACTTAAGCTCCGCCCACTTTGACTTAAGCTCCTCCCACTTTGATTTAAGCTCCTCCCACTTTGACTTAAGCTCCTCCCACTTTGACTTAAGCTCCGCCCACTTTGACTTAAGCTCCTCCCACTTTGATTTAAGCTCCTCCCACTTTAACTTAAGCTCCTCCCACTTTGATTTAAGCTCCGCCCACTTTGACTTAAGCTCCTCCCACTTTGACTTAAGCTCCGCCCACTTTGACTTAAGCTCCTCCCACTTTGACTTAAGCTCCGCCCACTTTGACTTAAGCTCCTCCCACTTTGATTTAAGCTCCTCCCACTTTGATTTAAGCTCCGCCCACTTTGACTTAAGCTCCTCCCACTTTGACTTAAGCTCCTCCCACTTTGATTTAAGCTCCTCCCACTTTAACTTAAGCTCCTCCCACTTTGCCTTAAGCTCCTCCCACTTTGATTTAAGCTCCGCCCACTTTGACTTAAGCTCCGCCCACTTTGATTTAAGCTCCTCCCACTTTGAATTAAGCGCCTCCCACTTTGACTTAAGCTCCTCCCACTTTGACTTAAGCTCCGCCCACTTTGACTTAAGCTCCTCCCACTTTGACTTAAGCTCCGCCCACTTTGACTTAAGCTCCTCCCACTTTGATTTAAGCTCCGCCCACTTTGACTTAAGCTCCTCCCACTTTGATTTAAGCTCCGCCCACTTTGACTTAAGCTCCTCCCACTTTGATTTAAGCTCCTCCCACTTTGCTTTAAGCTCCTCCCACTTTGATTTAAGCTCCGCCCACTTTGACTTAAGCTCCGCCCACTTTGATTTAAGCTCCGCCCACTTTGACTTAAGCTCCTCCCACTTTGACTTAAGCTCCTCCCACTTTGACTTAAGCTCCTCCCACTTTGATTTAAGCTCCGCCCACTTTGACCTAAGCTCCTCCCACTTTGATTTAAGCTCCTCCCACTTTGACTTAAGCTCCGCCCACTTTGACACAAGCTCCTCCCACTTTGATTTAAGCTCCTCCCACTTTGATTTAAGCTCCTCCCACTTTGATTTAAGCTCCTCCCACTTTGACTTAAGCTCCTCCCACTTTGATTTAAGCTCCTCCCACTTTAACACAAGCCCCGCCCACTTTGACTTAAGCTCCGCCCACTTTGACTTAAGCTCCGCCCACTTTGACTTAAGCTCCTCCCACTTTGACTTAAGCTCCTCCCACTTTGATTTAAGCTCCGCCCACTTTGACTTAAGCTCCTCCCACTTTGATTTAAGCTCCTCCCACTTTGATTTAAGCTCCGCCCACTTTGACTTAAGCTCCTCCCACTTTGATTTAAGCTCCTCCCACTTTGATTTAAGCTCCTCCCACTTTGATTTAAGCTCCTCCCACTTTGATTTAAGCTCCTCCCACTTTGCTTTAAGCTCCTCCCACTTTGATTTAAGCTCCGCCCACTTTGACTTAAGCTCCGCCCACTTTGATTTAAGCTCCGCCCACTTTGACTTAAGCTCCTCCCACTTTGACTTAAGCTCCTCCCACTTTGACTTAAGCTCCTCCCACTTTGATTTAAGCTCCGCCCACTTTGACCTAAGCTCCTCCCACTTTGATTTAAGCTCCTCCCACTTTGACTTAAGCTCCGCCCACTTTGACACAAGCTCCTCCCACTTTGATTTAAGCTCCTCCCACTTTGATTTAAGCTCCTCCCACTTTGATTTAAGCTCCTCCCACTTTGACTTAAGCTCCTCCCACTTTGATTTAAGCTCCTCCCACTTTGACTTAAGCTCCGCCCACTTTGATTTAAGCTCCGCCCACTTTGACTTAAGCTCCTCCCACTTTGATTTAAGCTCCTCCCACTTTGACTTAAGCTCCTCCCACTTTGATTTAAGCTCCGCCCACTTTGACTTAAGCTCCTCCCACTTTGACTTAAGCTCCTCCCACTTTGATTTAAGCTCCGCCCACTTTGACTTAAGCTCCGCCCACTTTAACATAAGCTCCTCCCACTTTGATTTAAGCTCCTCCCACTTTGACTTAAGCTCCTCCCACTTTGACTTAAGCTCCTCCCACTTTGATTTAAGCTCCTCCCACTTTGATTTAAGCCCCTCCCACTTTGATTTAAGCTCCGCCCACTTTGACTTAAGCTCCTCCCACTTTGACTTAAGCTCCTCCCACTTTGATTTAAGCTCCGCCCACTTATACTTAAGCTCCTCCCACTTTGACTTAAGCTCCTCCCACTTTGACTTAAGCTCCGCCCACTTTGACTTAAGCTCCGCCCACTACGACACAAGCTCCGCCCACTTGTGTCAAAAGTGGGCGGAGCTTGTGTCAAAGTGGGCGGAGCTTAAGTGGGAGTGGGAGTGGCTTAGACAGTTAGTGGGCGGAGCTTGTGTCTAAGTGGGAGTGGCTTAATTGAGTTAGTGGGCGGAGCTTAAGTCAAAGTGGGCGGAGCTTGTGTCAAAGTGGGCGGAGCTTAAGTGGGAGTGGGAGTGGCTTAGACAATTAGTGGGCGGAGCTTGTGTCTAAGTGGGAGTGGCTTAATTGATTAATTCAAATTGTCTCTCATTTGCCAACAAACGACCTACCTAGACTGTACGCAGGTCTACTAGACATTATTGCTCAAATGAGAGATAATTTGAATTAATCAATTAAGCCACTCCCACTTAGACACAAGCTCCGCCCACTAACTGTCTAAGCCACTCCCACTCCCACTTAAGCTCCGCCCACTTTGACACAAGCTCCGCCCACTTTTGACACAAGCTCCGCCCACTAACTGTCTAAGCCACTCCCACTTTGACACAAGCTCCGCCCACTAACGGTATAAGCCACTCCCACTTCCACTTAAGCTCCGCCCACTTTGACACAAGCTCCGCCCACTTTTGACACAAGCTCCGCCCACTAACTGTCTAAGCCACTCCCACTTTCACACAAGCTCCGCCCACTAACTGTCTAAGCCACTCCCACTTAGACACAAGCTCCGCCCACTTTCCACTAACGGTATAAGCCACTCCCACTCCCACTTAAGCTCCGCCCACTTTGACACAAGCTCCGCCCACTTTTGACACAAGCTCCGCCCACTAACTGTCTAAGCCACTCCCACTTTGACACAAGCTCCGCCCACTAACTGTCTAAGCCACTCCCACTTAGACACAAGCTCCACCCACTTTGACTTAAGCTCCGCCCACTTTTACACAGCTCATTAACATACAGCTCATTAATATACAGCTCATTAGCATGAATCTCATTAACATACAGCTCATTAACATACACACACAGCTCATTAACATACATCTCATTAACATTAGCATGAATCTCATTAGCATGAATCTCATTAGCATTAAGCTCATTAACATACACACACAGCTCATTAACATACAGCTCATTAACATGACCATTCACATTCACATAAGCCCAGGAGGTCAGATGTCACTGCTGGTTATTCCACACCACTATCTTCCCCCAGGTCACAGAGAGAGATGTTAAACGCGTGCATCCACTATCTTCACCCTATCGTTTTTTTTTTTTTTTTTTTTTTTTTTTTATCACATTTTTTTTTTTTTGTTCCCCGCCCCATAGGCTTTTATGATCGTGAGATCACGGAGTATCCAAAAAGGGGTAAGCCTCCGGTGAGGGCTAGCATGGCCAAAACGTGCAGGAAGCTTAATAACATCACGTCCCGGGGTCGTAGAGAGCTGGGGTTAGGCTTAAAATGACCGCGTAGACCTAAGGAACAGAAATGTGAAACCCGCGTGTCTCTACCCCCTTCATAGCCAAAGTTATACGTCCCGTAGTGTAATCCGCGGTTAGCATGTGACGAATCTGCGGGGGGCTCAATAGCGTCACGTCCCGGGGTCGTAGAGACCCGGGGTTAGGCTTAAAATGACCGTGTGGACCTAATGAACTTAAATATGAAATATGGTGTTTCTGTGACACCTACGCTTGCTGAGCTAAAGTCCTTTAGCCGAGCCAGGGAGACCTAAGCTAACCTAGCTAGGTGGCGCGGGGACTTAGAAGTTTTTTTTGCATTTTTTTTTTTTTTTACTTTCTTTTTAGATGAAACATTAGGTGCAAGCATTTTTTTTACTTTTTAAATTTTTTTTTTTTTTGGGGATTTAAGCTCCTCCCACTTTGATTTAAGCTCCGCCCACTTTGATTTAAGCTCCTCCCACTTTGATTTAAGCTCCGCCCACTTTGATTTAAGCGCCTCCCACTTTGATTTAAGCTCCTCCCACTTTGACTTAAGCTCCTCCCACTTTGACTTAAGCTCCGCCCACTTTGACTTAAGCTCCTCCCACTTTGACTTAAGCTCCTCCCACTTTGACTTAAGCTCCGCCCACTTTGACTTAAGCTCCTCCCACTTTGACTTAAGCTCCTCCCACTTTGACTTAAGCTCCTCCCACTTTGATTTAAGCTCCGCCCACTTTGACTTAAGCTCCGCCCACTTTGATTTAAGCTCCGCCCACGTTGACTTAAGCTCCTCCCACTTTGACTTAAGCTCCTCCCACTTTGATTTAAGCTCCTCCCACTTTGACTTAAGCTCCTCCCACTTTTACACAAGCTCCGCCCACTTTAACTTAAGCTCCTCCCACTTTGACTTAAGCTCCTCCCACTTTGACTTAAGCTCCGCCCACTTTGACTTAAGCTCCTCCCACTTTGACTTAAGCTCCTCCCACTTTGATTTAAGCTCCTCCCACTTTGACTTAAGCTCCTCCCACTTTGATTTAAGCTCCTCCCACTTTGACTTAAGCTCCTCCCACTTTTACACAAGCTCCGCCCACTTTAACTTAAGCTCCTCCCACTTTGACTTAAGCTCCTCCCACTTTGATTTAAGCTCCTCCCACTTTGATTTAAGCTCCTCCCACTTTGATTTAAGCTCCTCCCACTTTGACTTAAGCTCCGCCCACTTTGATTTAAGCTCCTCCCACTTTGATTTAAGCTCCTCCCACTTTGACTTAAGCTCCTCCCACTTTTACACAAGCTCCGCCCACTTTAACTTAAGCTCCTCCCACTTTGACTTAAGCTCCTCCCACTTTGATTTAAGCTCCTCCCACTTTGACTTAAGCTCCTCCCACTTTGACTTAAGCTCCGCCCACTTTAACTTAAGCTCCTCCCACTTTGACTTAAGCTCCTCCCACTTTGACTTAAGCTCCTCCCACTTTGACTTAAGCTCCGCCCACTTTGACTTAAGCTCCTCCCACTTTGACTTAAGCTCCTCCCACTTTGACTTAAGCTCCGCCCACTTTGACTTAAGCTCCTCCCACTTTGACTTAAGCTCCTCCCACTTTGACTTAAGCTCCGCCCACTTTGACTTAAGCTCCTCCCACTTTGACTTAAGCTCCTCCCACTTTGACTTAAGCTCCGCCCACTTTGACTTAAGCTCCTCCCACTTTGACTTAAGCTCCGCCCACTTTGACTTAAGCTCCTCCCACTTTGACTTAAGCTCCTCCCACTTTGACTTAAGCTCCTCCCACTTTGATTTAAGCTCCGCCCACTTTGACTTAAGCTCCTCCCACTTTGACTTAAGCTCCTCCCACTTTGACTTAAGCTCCTCCCACTTTGATTTAAGCTCCTCCCACTTTGACTTAAGCTCCTCCCACTTTGATTTAAGCTCCTCCCACTTTGATTTAAGCTCCGCCCACTTTAACCTAAGCTCCTCCCACTTTGACTTAAGCTCCTCCCACTTTGATTTAAGCTCCTCCCACTTTGATTTAAGCTCCTCCCACTTTGATTTAAGCTCCGCCCACTTTGATTTAAGCTCCTCCCACTTTGACTTAAGCTCCGCCCACTTTGGCTTAAGCTCCTCCCACTTTGACTTAAGCTCCTCCCACTTTGACTTAAGCTCCTCCCACTTTGACTTAAGCTCCTCCCACTTTGCCTTAAGCTCCTCCCACTTTGATTTAAGCTCCTCCCACTTTGACTTAAGCTCCTCCCACTTTGATTTAAGCTCCGCCCACTTTGACTTAAGCTCCTCCCACTTTGACTTAAGCTCCTCCCACTTTGACTTAAGCTCCGCCCACTTTGAATTAAGCTCCGCCCACTTTGACTTAAGCTCCGCCCACTTTGACTTAAGCTCCTCCCACTTTGACTTAAGCTCCTCCCACTTTGACTTAAGCTCCGCCCACTTTGACTTAAGCTCCTCCCACTTTGACTTAAGCTCCTCCTACTTTGATTTAAGCTCCGCCCACTTTGACTTAAGCTCCGCCCACTTTAACTTAAGCTCCTCCCACTTTAACTTAAGCTCCTCCCACTTTGACTTAAGCTCCGCCCACTTTGACTTAAGCTCCGCCCACTTTGAATTAAGCTCCGCCCACTTTGACTTAAGCTCCTCCCACTTTGACTTAAGCTCCTCCCACTTTGACTTAAGCTCCGCCCACTTTGACTTAAGCTCCTCCTACTTTGATTTAAGCTCCGCCCACTTTGACTTAAGCTCCTCCCACTTTGACTTAAGCTCCTCCCACTTTGACTTAAGCTCATCCCACTTTGACTTAAGCTCCGCCCACTTTGATTTAAGCTCCTCCCACTTTGATTTAAGCTCCTCCCACTTTGATTTAAGCTCCTCCCACTTTGATTTAAGCCCCTCCCACTTTGATTTAAGCTCCGCCCACTTTGACTTAAGCTCCTCCCACTTTGACTTAAGCTCCTCCCACTTTGACTTAAGCTCCTCCCACTTTGATTTAAGCTCCGCCCACTTTGACTTAAGCTCCTCCCACTTTGACTTAAGCTCCGCCCACTTTGACTTAAGCTCCTCCCGCTTTGACTTAAGCTCCTCCCACTTTGACTTAAGCTCCGCCCACTTTGACTTAAGCTCCTCCCACTTTGATTTAAGCTCCTCCCACTTTGACTTAAGCTCCGCCCACTTTGACTTAAGCTCCTCCCACTTTGACTTAAGCTCCTCCCACTTTGATTTAAGCTCCTCCCACTTTGACTTAAGCTCCGCCCACTTTGACTTAAGCTCCTCCCACTTTGACTTAAGCTCCTCCCACTTTGACTTAAGCTCCGCCCACTTTGACTTAAGCTCCTCCCGCTTTGACTTAAGCTCCTCCCACTTTGATTTAAGCTCCGCCCACTTTGACTTAAGCTCCTCCCACTTTGACTTAAGCTCCGCCCACTTTGACTTAAGCTCCGCCCACTTTGACTTAAGCTCCTCCCACTTTGACTTAAGCTCCGCCCACTTTGACTTAAGCTCCTCCCACTTTGATTTAAGCTCCTCCCACTTTGACTTAAGCTCCTCCCACTTTGATTTAAGCTCCTCCCACTTTGATTTAAGCTCCTCCCACTTTGACTTAAGCTCCGCCCACTTTGACTTAAGCTCCTCCCACTTTGACTTAAGCTCCTCCCACTTTGACTTAAGCTCCTCCCACTTTTACACAAGCTCCTCCCACTTTGATTTAAGCTCCTCCCACTTTGACTTAAGCTCCTCCCACTTTGATTTAAGCTCCGCCCACTTTGACTTAAGCTCCGCCCACTTTGACTTAAGCTCCTCCCACTTTGACTTAAGCTCCTCCCACTTTGACTTAAGCTCCGCCCACTTTGACTTAAGCTCCGCCCACTTTGATTTAAGCTCCTCCCACTTTGATTTAAGCTCCTCCCACTTTGATTTAAGCTCCGCCCACTTTGACTTAAGCTCCTCCCACTTTGACGTAAGCTCCGCCCACTTTGACTTAAGCTCCTCCCACTTTGATTTAAGCTCCTCCCACTTTGACTTAAGCTCCTCCCACTTTGACTTAAGCTCCGCCCACTTTAACTTAAGCTCCTCCCACTTTGACTTAAGCTCCTCCCACTTTGACTTAAGCTCCTCCCACTTTGACTTAAGCTCCGCCCACTTTAACTTAAGCTCCTCCCACTTTGACTTAAGCTCCTCCCACTTTGACGTAAGCTCCGCCCACTTTGACTTAAGCTCCTCCCACTTTGATTTAAGCTCCTCCCACTTTGACTTAAGCTCCTCCCACTTTGACTTAAGCTCCTCCCACTTTGACTTAAGCTCCGCCCACTTTGACTTAAGCTCCTCCCACTTTGACTTAAGCTCCGCCCACTTTAACTTAAGCTCCTCCCACTTTGACTTAAGCTCCTCCCACTTTGACGTAAGCTCCGCCCACTTTGACTTAAGCTCCTCCCACTTTGATTTAAGCTCCTCACACTTTGACTTAAGCTCCTCCCACTTTGACTTAAGCTCCTCCCACTTTGACTTAAGCTCCGCCCACTTTGACTTAAGCTCCTCCCACTTTGACTTAAGCTCCTCCCACTTTGACTTAAGCTCCTCCCACTTTGACTTAAGCTCCGCCCACTTTGACTTAAGCTCCGCCCACTTTGACTTAAGCTCCGCCCACTTTGACTTAAGCTCCTCCCACTTTGACTTAAGCTCCTCCCACTTTGACTTAAGCTCCTCCCACTTTGACTTAAGCTCCGCCCACTTTAACTTAAGCTCCTCCCACTTTGACTTAAGCTCCTCCCACTTTGACTTAAGCTCCGCCCACTTTAACTTAAGCTCCTCCCACTTTGACTTAAGCTCCTCCCACTTTGATTTAAGCTCCGCCCACTTTGCCTTAAGCTCCTCCCACTTTGACTTAAGCTCCTCCCACTTTGACTTAAGCTCCTCCCACTTTGACTTAAGCTCCGCCCACTACGGCACAAGCTCCGCCCACTTGTGTCAAAAGTGGGCGGAGCTTGTGTCAAAGTGGGCGGAGCTTAAGTGGGAGTGGGAGTGGCTTAGACAGTTAGTGGGCGGAGCTTGTGTCTAAGTGGGAGTGGCTTAATTGAGTTAGTGGGCGGAGCTTAAGTCAAAGTGGGCGGAGCTTGTGTCAAAGTGGGCGGAGCTTAAGTGGGAGTGGGAGTGGCTTAGACAATTAGTGGGCGGAGCTTGTGTCTAAGTGGGAGTGGCTTAATTGATTAATTCAAATTGTCTCTCATTTGCCAACAAACGACCTACCTAGACTGTACGCAGGTCTACTAGACATTATTGCTCAAATGAGAGATAATTTGAATTAATCAATTAAGCCACTCCCACTTTGACACAAGCTCCGCCCACTAAATGTCTAAGCCACTCCCACTCCCACTTAAGCTCCGCCCACTTTGACACAAGCTCCGCCCACTTTGACTTAAGCTCCGCCCACTAACTGTCTAAGCCACTCCCACTTTCACACAAGCTCCGCCCACTAACGGTATAAGCCACTCCCACTCCCACTTAAGCTCCGCCCACTTTGACACAAGCTCCGCCCACTTTTGACACAAGCTCCGCCCACTAACTGTCTAAGCCACTCCCACTTTGACACAAGCTCCGCCCACTAACTGTCTAAGCCACTCCCACTTAGACACAAGCTCCACCCACTTTGACTTAAGCTCCGCCCACTTTTACACAGCTCATTAACATACAGCTCATTAATATACAGCTCATTAGCATGAATCTCATTAACATACAGCTCATTAACATACACACACAGCTCATTAACATACATCTCATTAACATTAGCATGAATCTCATTAGCATGAATCTCATTAGCATTAAGCTCATTAACATACACACACAGCTCATTAACATACAGCTCATTAACATGACCATTCACATTCACATAAGCCCAGGAGGTCAGATGTCACTGCTGGTTATTCCACACCACTATCTTCCCCCAGGTCACAGAGAGAGATGTTAAACGCGTGCATCCACTATCTTCACCCTATCGTTTTTTTTTTTTTTTTTTTTTTTTTTTTATCACATTTTTTTTTTTTTGTTCCCCGCCCCATAGGCTTTTATGATCGTGAGATCACGGAGTATCCAAAAAGGGGTAAGCCTCCGGTGAGGGCTAGCATGGCCAAAACGTGCAGGAAGCTTAATAACATCACGTCCCGGGGTCGTAGAGAGCTGGGGTTAGGCTTAAAATGACCGCGTAGACCTAAGGAACAGAAATGTGAAACCCGCGTGTCTCTACCCCCTTCATAGCCAAAGTTATACGTCCCGTAGTGTAATCCGCGGTTAGCATGTGACGAATCTGCGGGGGGCTCAATAGCGTCACGTCCCGGGGTCGTAGAGACCCGGGGTTAGGCTTAAAATGACCGTGTGGACCTAATGAACTTAAATATGAAATATGGTGTTTCTGTGACACCTACGCTTGCTGAGCTAAAGTCCTTTAGCCGAGCCAGGGAGACCTAAGCTAACCTAGCTAGGTGGCGCGGGGACTTAGAAGTTTTTTTTGCATTTTTTTTTTTTTTTACTTTCTTTTTAGATGAAACATTAGGTGCAAGCATTTTTTTTACTTTTTAAATTTTTTTTTTTTTTGGGGATTTAAGCTCCTCCCACTTTGATTTAAGCTCCGCCCACTTTGATTTAAGCTCCTCCCACTTTGATTTAAGCTCCGCCCACTTTGATTTAAGCGCCTCCCACTTTGATTTAAGCTCCTCCCACTTTGACTTAAGCTCCTCCCACTTTGACTTAAGCTCCGCCCACTTTGACTTAAGCTCCTCCCACTTTGACTTAAGCTCCTCCCACTTTGACTTAAGCTCCGCCCACTTTGACTTAAGCTCCTCCCACTTTGACTTAAGCTCCTCCCACTTTGACTTAAGCTCCTCCCACTTTGATTTAAGCTCCGCCCACTTTGACTTAAGCTCCGCCCACTTTGATTTAAGCTCCGCCCACGTTGACTTAAGCTCCTCCCACTTTGACTTAAGCTCCTCCCACTTTGATTTAAGCTCCTCCCACTTTGACTTAAGCTCCTCCCACTTTTACACAAGCTCCGCCCACTTTAACTTAAGCTCCTCCCACTTTGACTTAAGCTCCTCCCACTTTGACTTAAGCTCCGCCCACTTTGACTTAAGCTCCTCCCACTTTGACTTAAGCTCCTCCCACTTTGATTTAAGCTCCTCCCACTTTGACTTAAGCTCCTCCCACTTTGATTTAAGCTCCTCCCACTTTGACTTAAGCTCCTCCCACTTTTACACAAGCTCCGCCCACTTTAACTTAAGCTCCTCCCACTTTGACTTAAGCTCCTCCCACTTTGATTTAAGCTCCTCCCACTTTGATTTAAGCTCCTCCCACTTTGATTTAAGCTCCTCCCACTTTGACTTAAGCTCCGCCCACTTTGATTTAAGCTCCTCCCACTTTGATTTAAGCTCCTCCCACTTTGACTTAAGCTCCTCCCACTTTTACACAAGCTCCGCCCACTTTAACTTAAGCTCCTCCCACTTTGACTTAAGCTCCTCCCACTTTGATTTAAGCTCCTCCCACTTTGACTTAAGCTCCTCCCACTTTGACTTAAGCTCCGCCCACTTTAACTTAAGCTCCTCCCACTTTGACTTAAGCTCCTCCCACTTTGACTTAAGCTCCTCCCACTTTGACTTAAGCTCCGCCCACTTTGACTTAAGCTCCTCCCACTTTGACTTAAGCTCCTCCCACTTTGACTTAAGCTCCGCCCACTTTGACTTAAGCTCCTCCCACTTTGACTTAAGCTCCTCCCACTTTGACTTAAGCTCCGCCCACTTTGACTTAAGCTCCTCCCACTTTGACTTAAGCTCCTCCCACTTTGACTTAAGCTCCGCCCACTTTGACTTAAGCTCCTCCCACTTTGACTTAAGCTCCGCCCACTTTGACTTAAGCTCCTCCCACTTTGACTTAAGCTCCTCCCACTTTGACTTAAGCTCCTCCCACTTTGATTTAAGCTCCGCCCACTTTGACTTAAGCTCCTCCCACTTTGACTTAAGCTCCTCCCACTTTGACTTAAGCTCCTCCCACTTTGATTTAAGCTCCTCCCACTTTGACTTAAGCTCCTCCCACTTTGATTTAAGCTCCTCCCACTTTGATTTAAGCTCCGCCCACTTTAACCTAAGCTCCTCCCACTTTGACTTAAGCTCCTCCCACTTTGATTTAAGCTCCTCCCACTTTGATTTAAGCTCCTCCCACTTTGATTTAAGCTCCGCCCACTTTGATTTAAGCTCCTCCCACTTTGACTTAAGCTCCGCCCACTTTGGCTTAAGCTCCTCCCACTTTGACTTAAGCTCCTCCCACTTTGACTTAAGCTCCTCCCACTTTGACTTAAGCTCCTCCCACTTTGCCTTAAGCTCCTCCCACTTTGATTTAAGCTCCTCCCACTTTGACTTAAGCTCCTCCCACTTTGATTTAAGCTCCGCCCACTTTGACTTAAGCTCCTCCCACTTTGACTTAAGCTCCTCCCACTTTGACTTAAGCTCCGCCCACTTTGAATTAAGCTCCGCCCACTTTGACTTAAGCTCCGCCCACTTTGACTTAAGCTCCTCCCACTTTGACTTAAGCTCCTCCCACTTTGACTTAAGCTCCGCCCACTTTGACTTAAGCTCCTCCCACTTTGACTTAAGCTCCTCCTACTTTGATTTAAGCTCCGCCCACTTTGACTTAAGCTCCGCCCACTTTAACTTAAGCTCCTCCCACTTTAACTTAAGCTCCTCCCACTTTGACTTAAGCTCCGCCCACTTTGACTTAAGCTCCGCCCACTTTGAATTAAGCTCCGCCCACTTTGACTTAAGCTCCTCCCACTTTGACTTAAGCTCCTCCCACTTTGACTTAAGCTCCGCCCACTTTGACTTAAGCTCCTCCTACTTTGATTTAAGCTCCGCCCACTTTGACTTAAGCTCCTCCCACTTTGACTTAAGCTCCTCCCACTTTGACTTAAGCTCATCCCACTTTGACTTAAGCTCCGCCCACTTTGATTTAAGCTCCTCCCACTTTGATTTAAGCTCCTCCCACTTTGATTTAAGCTCCTCCCACTTTGATTTAAGCCCCTCCCACTTTGATTTAAGCTCCGCCCACTTTGACTTAAGCTCCTCCCACTTTGACTTAAGCTCCTCCCACTTTGACTTAAGCTCCTCCCACTTTGATTTAAGCTCCGCCCACTTTGACTTAAGCTCCTCCCACTTTGACTTAAGCTCCGCCCACTTTGACTTAAGCTCCTCCCGCTTTGACTTAAGCTCCTCCCACTTTGACTTAAGCTCCGCCCACTTTGACTTAAGCTCCTCCCACTTTGATTTAAGCTCCTCCCACTTTGACTTAAGCTCCGCCCACTTTGACTTAAGCTCCTCCCACTTTGACTTAAGCTCCTCCCACTTTGATTTAAGCTCCTCCCACTTTGACTTAAGCTCCGCCCACTTTGACTTAAGCTCCTCCCACTTTGACTTAAGCTCCTCCCACTTTGACTTAAGCTCCGCCCACTTTGACTTAAGCTCCTCCCGCTTTGACTTAAGCTCCTCCCACTTTGATTTAAGCTCCGCCCACTTTGACTTAAGCTCCTCCCACTTTGACTTAAGCTCCGCCCACTTTGACTTAAGCTCCGCCCACTTTGACTTAAGCTCCTCCCACTTTGACTTAAGCTCCGCCCACTTTGACTTAAGCTCCTCCCACTTTGATTTAAGCTCCTCCCACTTTGACTTAAGCTCCTCCCACTTTGATTTAAGCTCCTCCCACTTTGATTTAAGCTCCTCCCACTTTGACTTAAGCTCCGCCCACTTTGACTTAAGCTCCTCCCACTTTGACTTAAGCTCCTCCCACTTTGACTTAAGCTCCTCCCACTTTTACACAAGCTCCTCCCACTTTGATTTAAGCTCCTCCCACTTTGACTTAAGCTCCTCCCACTTTGATTTAAGCTCCGCCCACTTTGACTTAAGCTCCGCCCACTTTGACTTAAGCTCCTCCCACTTTGACTTAAGCTCCTCCCACTTTGACTTAAGCTCCGCCCACTTTGACTTAAGCTCCGCCCACTTTGATTTAAGCTCCTCCCACTTTGATTTAAGCTCCTCCCACTTTGATTTAAGCTCCGCCCACTTTGACTTAAGCTCCTCCCACTTTGACGTAAGCTCCGCCCACTTTGACTTAAGCTCCTCCCACTTTGATTTAAGCTCCTCCCACTTTGACTTAAGCTCCTCCCACTTTGACTTAAGCTCCGCCCACTTTAACTTAAGCTCCTCCCACTTTGACTTAAGCTCCTCCCACTTTGACTTAAGCTCCTCCCACTTTGACTTAAGCTCCGCCCACTTTAACTTAAGCTCCTCCCACTTTGACTTAAGCTCCTCCCACTTTGACGTAAGCTCCGCCCACTTTGACTTAAGCTCCTCCCACTTTGATTTAAGCTCCTCCCACTTTGACTTAAGCTCCTCCCACTTTGACTTAAGCTCCTCCCACTTTGACTTAAGCTCCGCCCACTTTGACTTAAGCTCCTCCCACTTTGACTTAAGCTCCGCCCACTTTAACTTAAGCTCCTCCCACTTTGACTTAAGCTCCTCCCACTTTGACGTAAGCTCCGCCCACTTTGACTTAAGCTCCTCCCACTTTGATTTAAGCTCCTCACACTTTGACTTAAGCTCCTCCCACTTTGACTTAAGCTCCTCCCACTTTGACTTAAGCTCCGCCCACTTTGACTTAAGCTCCTCCCACTTTGACTTAAGCTCCTCCCACTTTGACTTAAGCTCCTCCCACTTTGACTTAAGCTCCGCCCACTTTGACTTAAGCTCCGCCCACTTTGACTTAAGCTCCGCCCACTTTGACTTAAGCTCCTCCCACTTTGACTTAAGCTCCTCCCACTTTGACTTAAGCTCCTCCCACTTTGACTTAAGCTCCGCCCACTTTAACTTAAGCTCCTCCCACTTTGACTTAAGCTCCTCCCACTTTGACTTAAGCTCCGCCCACTTTAACTTAAGCTCCTCCCACTTTGACTTAAGCTCCTCCCACTTTGATTTAAGCTCCGCCCACTTTGCCTTAAGCTCCTCCCACTTTGACTTAAGCTCCTCCCACTTTGACTTAAGCTCCTCCCACTTTGACTTAAGCTCCGCCCACTACGGCACAAGCTCCGCCCACTTGTGTCAAAAGTGGGCGGAGCTTGTGTCAAAGTGGGCGGAGCTTAAGTGGGAGTGGGAGTGGCTTAGACAGTTAGTGGGCGGAGCTTGTGTCTAAGTGGGAGTGGCTTAATTGAGTTAGTGGGCGGAGCTTAAGTCAAAGTGGGCGGAGCTTGTGTCAAAGTGGGCGGAGCTTAAGTGGGAGTGGGAGTGGCTTAGACAATTAGTGGGCGGAGCTTGTGTCTAAGTGGGAGTGGCTTAATTGATTAATTCAAATTGTCTCTCATTTGCCAACAAACGACCTACCTAGACTGTACGCAGGTCTACTAGACATTATTGCTCAAATGAGAGATAATTTGAATTAATCAATTAAGCCACTCCCACTTTGACACAAGCTCCGCCCACTAAATGTCTAAGCCACTCCCACTCCCACTTAAGCTCCGCCCACTTTGACACAAGCTCCGCCCACTTTGACTTAAGCTCCGCCCACTAACTGTCTAAGCCACTCCCACTTTCACACAAGCTCCGCCCACTAACGGTATAAGCCACTCCCACTCCCACTTAAGCTCCGCCCACTTTGACACAAGCTCCGCCCACTTTTGACACAAGCTCCGCCCACTAACTGTCTAAGCCACTCCCACTTTGACACAAGCTCCGCCCACTAACTGTCTAAGCCACTCCCACTTAGACACAAGCTCCACCCACTTTGACTTAAGCTCCGCCCACTTTTACACAGCTCATTAACATACAGCTCATTAATATACAGCTCATTAGCATGAATCTCATTAACATACAGCTCATTAACATACACACACAGCTCATTAACATACATCTCATTAACATTAGCATGAATCTCATTAGCATGAATCTCATTAGCATTAAGCTCATTAACATACACACACAGCTCATTAACATACAGCTCATTAACATGACCATTCACATTCACATAAGCCCAGGAGGTCAGATGTCACTGCTGGTTATTCCACACCACTATCTTCCCCCAGGTCACAGAGAGAGATGTTAAACGCGTGCATCCACTATCTTCACCCTATCGTTTTTTTTTTTTTTTTTTTTTTTTTTTTATCACATTTTTTTTTTTTTGTTCCCCGCCCCATAGGCTTTTATGATCGTGAGATCACGGAGTATCCAAAAAGGGGTAAGCCTCCGGTGAGGGCTAGCATGGCCAAAACGTGCAGGAAGCTTAATAACATCACGTCCCGGGGTCGTAGAGAGCTGGGGTTAGGCTTAAAATGACCGCGTAGACCTAAGGAACAGAAATGTGAAACCCGCGTGTCTCTACCCCCTTCATAGCCAAAGTTATACGTCCCGTAGTGTAATCCGCGGTTAGCATGTGACGAATCTGCGGGGGGCTCAATAGCGTCACGTCCCGGGGTCGTAGAGACCCGGGGTTAGGCTTAAAATGACCGTGTGGACCTAATGAACTTAAATATGAAATATGGTGTTTCTGTGACACCTACGCTTGCTGAGCTAAAGTCCTTTAGCCGAGCCAGGGAGACCTAAGCTAACCTAGCTAGGTGGCGCGGGGACTTAGAAGTTTTTTTTGCATTTTTTTTTTTTTTTACTTTCTTTTTAGATGAAACATTAGGTGCAAGCATTTTTTTTACTTTTTAAATTTTTTTTTTTTTTGGGGATTTAAGCTCCTCCCACTTTGATTTAAGCTCCGCCCACTTTGATTTAAGCTCCTCCCACTTTGATTTAAGCTCCGCCCACTTTGATTTAAGCGCCTCCCACTTTGATTTAAGCTCCTCCCACTTTGACTTAAGCTCCTCCCACTTTGACTTAAGCTCCGCCCACTTTGACTTAAGCTCCTCCCACTTTGACTTAAGCTCCTCCCACTTTGACTTAAGCTCCGCCCACTTTGACTTAAGCTCCTCCCACTTTGACTTAAGCTCCTCCCACTTTGACTTAAGCTCCTCCCACTTTGATTTAAGCTCCGCCCACTTTGACTTAAGCTCCGCCCACTTTGATTTAAGCTCCGCCCACGTTGACTTAAGCTCCTCCCACTTTGACTTAAGCTCCTCCCACTTTGATTTAAGCTCCTCCCACTTTGACTTAAGCTCCTCCCACTTTTACACAAGCTCCGCCCACTTTAACTTAAGCTCCTCCCACTTTGACTTAAGCTCCTCCCACTTTGACTTAAGCTCCGCCCACTTTGACTTAAGCTCCTCCCACTTTGACTTAAGCTCCTCCCACTTTGATTTAAGCTCCTCCCACTTTGACTTAAGCTCCTCCCACTTTGATTTAAGCTCCTCCCACTTTGACTTAAGCTCCTCCCACTTTTACACAAGCTCCGCCCACTTTAACTTAAGCTCCTCCCACTTTGACTTAAGCTCCTCCCACTTTGATTTAAGCTCCTCCCACTTTGATTTAAGCTCCTCCCACTTTGACTTAAGCTCCTCCCACTTTTACACAAGCTCCGCCCACTTTAACTTAAGCTCCTCCCACTTTGACTTAAGCTCCTCCCACTTTGATTTAAGCTCCTCCCACTTTGACTTAAGCTCCTCCCACTTTGACTTAAGCTCCGCCCACTTTAACTTAAGCTCCTCCCACTTTGACTTAAGCTCCTCCCACTTTGACTTAAGCTCCTCCCACTTTGACTTAAGCTCCGCCCACTTTGACTTAAGCTCCTCCCACTTTGACTTAAGCTCCTCCCACTTTGACTTAAGCTCCGCCCACTTTGACTTAAGCTCCTCCCACTTTGACTTAAGCTCCTCCCACTTTGACTTAAGCTCCGCCCACTTTGACTTAAGCTCCTCCCACTTTGACTTAAGCTCCTCCCACTTTGACTTAAGCTCCGCCCACTTTGACTTAAGCTCCTCCCACTTTGACTTAAGCTCCGCCCACTTTGACTTAAGCTCCTCCCACTTTGACTTAAGCTCCTCCCACTTTGACTTAAGCTCCTCCCACTTTGATTTAAGCTCCGCCCACTTTGACTTAAGCTCCTCCCACTTTGACTTAAGCTCCTCCCACTTTGACTTAAGCTCCTCCCACTTTGATTTAAGCTCCTCCCACTTTGACTTAAGCTCCTCCCACTTTGATTTAAGCTCCTCCCACTTTGATTTAAGCTCCGCCCACTTTAACCTAAGCTCCTCCCACTTTGACTTAAGCTCCTCCCACTTTGATTTAAGCTCCTCCCACTTTGATTTAAGCTCCTCCCACTTTGATTTAAGCTCCGCCCACTTTGATTTAAGCTCCTCCCACTTTGACTTAAGCTCCGCCCACTTTGGCTTAAGCTCCTCCCACTTTGACTTAAGCTCCTCCCACTTTGACTTAAGCTCCTCCCACTTTGACTTAAGCTCCTCCCACTTTGCCTTAAGCTCCTCCCACTTTGATTTAAGCTCCTCCCACTTTGACTTAAGCTCCTCCCACTTTGATTTAAGCTCCGCCCACTTTGACTTAAGCTCCTCCCACTTTGACTTAAGCTCCTCCCACTTTGACTTAAGCTCCGCCCACTTTGAATTAAGCTCCGCCCACTTTGACTTAAGCTCCGCCCACTTTGACTTAAGCTCCTCCCACTTTGACTTAAGCTCCTCCCACTTTGACTTAAGCTCCGCCCACTTTGACTTAAGCTCCTCCCACTTTGACTTAAGCTCCTCCTACTTTGATTTAAGCTCCGCCCACTTTGACTTAAGCTCCGCCCACTTTAACTTAAGCTCCTCCCACTTTAACTTAAGCTCCTCCCACTTTGACTTAAGCTCCGCCCACTTTGACTTAAGCTCCGCCCACTTTGAATTAAGCTCCGCCCACTTTGACTTAAGCTCCTCCCACTTTGACTTAAGCTCCTCCCACTTTGACTTAAGCTCCGCCCACTTTGACTTAAGCTCCTCCTACTTTGATTTAAGCTCCGCCCACTTTGACTTAAGCTCCTCCCACTTTGACTTAAGCTCCTCCCACTTTGACTTAAGCTCATCCCACTTTGACTTAAGCTCCGCCCACTTTGATTTAAGCTCCTCCCACTTTGATTTAAGCTCCTCCCACTTTGATTTAAGCTCCTCCCACTTTGATTTAAGCCCCTCCCACTTTGATTTAAGCTCCGCCCACTTTGACTTAAGCTCCTCCCACTTTGACTTAAGCTCCTCCCACTTTGACTTAAGCTCCTCCCACTTTGATTTAAGCTCCGCCCACTTTGACTTAAGCTCCTCCCACTTTGACTTAAGCTCCGCCCACTTTGACTTAAGCTCCTCCCGCTTTGACTTAAGCTCCTCCCACTTTGACTTAAGCTCCGCCCACTTTGACTTAAGCTCCTCCCACTTTGATTTAAGCTCCTCCCACTTTGACTTAAGCTCCGCCCACTTTGACTTAAGCTCCTCCCACTTTGACTTAAGCTCCTCCCACTTTGATTTAAGCTCCTCCCACTTTGACTTAAGCTCCGCCCACTTTGACTTAAGCTCCTCCCACTTTGACTTAAGCTCCTCCCACTTTGACTTAAGCTCCGCCCACTTTGACTTAAGCTCCTCCCGCTTTGACTTAAGCTCCTCCCACTTTGATTTAAGCTCCGCCCACTTTGACTTAAGCTCCTCCCACTTTGACTTAAGCTCCGCCCACTTTGACTTAAGCTCCGCCCACTTTGACTTAAGCTCCTCCCACTTTGACTTAAGCTCCGCCCACTTTGACTTAAGCTCCTCCCACTTTGATTTAAGCTCCTCCCACTTTGACTTAAGCTCCTCCCACTTTGATTTAAGCTCCTCCCACTTTGATTTAAGCTCCTCCCACTTTGACTTAAGCTCCGCCCACTTTGACTTAAGCTCCTCCCACTTTGACTTAAGCTCCTCCCACTTTGACTTAAGCTCCTCCCACTTTTACACAAGCTCCTCCCACTTTGATTTAAGCTCCTCCCACTTTGACTTAAGCTCCTCCCACTTTGATTTAAGCTCCGCCCACTTTGACTTAAGCTCCGCCCACTTTGACTTAAGCTCCTCCCACTTTGACTTAAGCTCCTCCCACTTTGACTTAAGCTCCGCCCACTTTGACTTAAGCTCCGCCCACTTTGATTTAAGCTCCTCCCACTTTGATTTAAGCTCCTCCCACTTTGATTTAAGCTCCGCCCACTTTGACTTAAGCTCCTCCCACTTTGACGTAAGCTCCGCCCACTTTGACTTAAGCTCCTCCCACTTTGATTTAAGCTCCTCCCACTTTGACTTAAGCTCCTCCCACTTTGACTTAAGCTCCGCCCACTTTAACTTAAGCTCCTCCCACTTTGACTTAAGCTCCTCCCACTTTGACTTAAGCTCCTCCCACTTTGACTTAAGCTCCGCCCACTTTAACTTAAGCTCCTCCCACTTTGACTTAAGCTCCTCCCACTTTGACGTAAGCTCCGCCCACTTTGACTTAAGCTCCTCCCACTTTGATTTAAGCTCCTCCCACTTTGACTTAAGCTCCTCCCACTTTGACTTAAGCTCCTCCCACTTTGACTTAAGCTCCGCCCACTTTGACTTAAGCTCCTCCCACTTTGACTTAAGCTCCGCCCACTTTAACTTAAGCTCCTCCCACTTTGACTTAAGCTCCTCCCACTTTGACGTAAGCTCCGCCCACTTTGACTTAAGCTCCTCCCACTTTGATTTAAGCTCCTCACACTTTGACTTAAGCTCCTCCCACTTTGACTTAAGCTCCTCCCACTTTGACTTAAGCTCCGCCCACTTTGACTTAAGCTCCTCCCACTTTGACTTAAGCTCCTCCCACTTTGACTTAAGCTCCTCCCACTTTGACTTAAGCTCCGCCCACTTTGACTTAAGCTCCGCCCACTTTGACTTAAGCTCCGCCCACTTTGACTTAAGCTCCTCCCACTTTGACTTAAGCTCCTCCCACTTTGACTTAAGCTCCTCCCACTTTGACTTAAGCTCCGCCCACTTTAACTTAAGCTCCTCCCACTTTGACTTAAGCTCCTCCCACTTTGACTTAAGCTCCGCCCACTTTAACTTAAGCTCCTCCCACTTTGACTTAAGCTCCTCCCACTTTGATTTAAGCTCCGCCCACTTTGCCTTAAGCTCCTCCCACTTTGACTTAAGCTCCTCCCACTTTGACTTAAGCTCCTCCCACTTTGACTTAAGCTCCGCCCACTACGGCACAAGCTCCGCCCACTTGTGTCAAAAGTGGGCGGAGCTTGTGTCAAAGTGGGCGGAGCTTAAGTGGGAGTGGGAGTGGCTTAGACAGTTAGTGGGCGGAGCTTGTGTCTAAGTGGGAGTGGCTTAATTGAGTTAGTGGGCGGAGCTTAAGTCAAAGTGGGCGGAGCTTGTGTCAAAGTGGGCGGAGCTTAAGTGGGAGTGGGAGTGGCTTAGACAATTAGTGGGCGGAGCTTGTGTCTAAGTGGGAGTGGCTTAATTGATTAATTCAAATTGTCTCTCATTTGCCAACAAACGACCTACCTAGACTGTACGCAGGTCTACTAGACATTATTGCTCAAATGAGAGATAATTTGAATTAATCAATTAAGCCACTCCCACTTTGACACAAGCTCCGCCCACTAAATGTCTAAGCCACTCCCACTCCCACTTAAGCTCCGCCCACTTTGACACAAGCTCCGCCCACTTTGACTTAAGCTCCGCCCACTAACTGTCTAAGCCACTCCCACTTTCACACAAGCTCCGCCCACTAACGGTATAAGCCACTCCCACTCCCACTTAAGCTCCGCCCACTTTGACACAAGCTCCGCCCACTTTTGACACAAGCTCCGCCCACTAACTGTCTAAGCCACTCCCACTTTGACACAAGCTCCGCCCACTAACTGTCTAAGCCACTCCCACTTAGACACAAGCTCCACCCACTTTGACTTAAGCTCCGCCCACTTTTACACAGCTCATTAACATACAGCTCATTAATATACAGCTCATTAGCATGAATCTCATTAACATACAGCTCATTAACATACACACACAGCTCATTAACATACATCTCATTAACATTAGCATGAATCTCATTAGCATGAATCTCATTAGCATTAAGCTCATTAACATACACACACAGCTCATTAACATACAGCTCATTAACATGACCATTCACATTCACATAAGCCCAGGAGGTCAGATGTCACTGCTGGTTATTCCACACCACTATCTTCCCCCAGGTCACAGAGAGAGATGTTAAACGCGTGCATCCATTATCTTCACCCTATCGTTTTTTTTTTTTTTTTTTTTTTTTTTTTATCACATTTTTTTTTTTTTGTTCCCCGCCCCATAGGCTTTTATGATCGTGAGATCACGGAGTATCCAAAAAGGGGTAAGCCTCCGGTGAGGGCTAGCATGGCCAAAACGTGCAGGAAGCTTAATAACATCACGTCCCGGGGTCGTAGAGAGCTGGGGTTAGGCTTAAAATGACCGCGTAGACCTAAGGAACAGAAATGTGAAACCCGCGTGTCTCTACCCCCTTCATAGCCAAAGTTATACGTCCCGTAGTGTAATCCGCGGTTAGCATGTGACGAATCTGCGGGGGGCTCAATAGCGTCACGTCCCGGGGTCGTAGAGACCCGGGGTTAGGCTTAAAATGACCGTGTGGACCTAATGAACTTAAATATGAAATATGGTGTTTCTGTGACACCTACGCTTGCTGAGCTAAAGTCCTTTAGCCGAGCCAGGGAGACCTAAGCTAACCTAGCTAGGTGGCGCGGGGACTTAGAAGTTTTTTTTGCATTTTTTTTTTTTTTTACTTTCTTTTTAGATGAAACATTAGGTGCAAGCATTTTTTTTACTTTTTAAATTTTTTTTTTTTTTGGGGATTTAAGCTCCTCCCACTTTGATTTAAGCTCCGCCCACTTTGATTTAAGCTCCTCCCACTTTGATTTAAGCTCCGCCCACTTTGATTTAAGCGCCTCCCACTTTGATTTAAGCTCCTCCCACTTTGACTTAAGCTCCTCCCACTTTGACTTAAGCTCCGCCCACTTTGACTTAAGCTCCTCCCACTTTGACTTAAGCTCCTCCCACTTTGACTTAAGCTCCGCCCACTTTGACTTAAGCTCCTCCCACTTTGACTTAAGCTCCTCCCACTTTGACTTAAGCTCCTCCCACTTTGATTTAAGCTCCGCCCACTTTGACTTAAGCTCCGCCCACTTTGATTTAAGCTCCGCCCACGTTGACTTAAGCTCCTCCCACTTTGACTTAAGCTCCTCCCACTTTGATTTAAGCTCCTCCCACTTTGACTTAAGCTCCTCCCACTTTTACACAAGCTCCGCCCACTTTAACTTAAGCTCCTCCCACTTTGACTTAAGCTCCTCCCACTTTGACTTAAGCTCCGCCCACTTTGACTTAAGCTCCTCCCACTTTGACTTAAGCTCCTCCCACTTTGATTTAAGCTCCTCCCACTTTGACTTAAGCTCCTCCCACTTTGATTTAAGCTCCTCCCACTTTGACTTAAGCTCCTCCCACTTTTACACAAGCTCCGCCCACTTTAACTTAAGCTCCTCCCACTTTGACTTAAGCTCCTCCCACTTTGATTTAAGCTCCTCCCACTTTGATTTAAGCTCCTCCCACTTTGATTTAAGCTCCTCCCACTTTGACTTAAGCTCCGCCCACTTTGATTTAAGCTCCTCCCACTTTGATTTAAGCTCCTCCCACTTTGACTTAAGCTCCTCCCACTTTTACACAAGCTCCGCCCACTTTAACTTAAGCTCCTCCCACTTTGACTTAAGCTCCTCCCACTTTGATTTAAGCTCCTCCCACTTTGACTTAAGCTCCTCCCACTTTGACTTAAGCTCCGCCCACTTTAACTTAAGCTCCTCCCACTTTGACTTAAGCTCCTCCCACTTTGACTTAAGCTCCTCCCACTTTGACTTAAGCTCCGCCCACTTTGACTTAAGCTCCTCCCACTTTGACTTAAGCTCCTCCCACTTTGACTTAAGCTCCGCCCACTTTGACTTAAGCTCCTCCCACTTTGACTTAAGCTCCTCCCACTTTGACTTAAGCTCCGCCCACTTTGACTTAAGCTCCTCCCACTTTGACTTAAGCTCCTCCCACTTTGACTTAAGCTCCGCCCACTTTGACTTAAGCTCCTCCCACTTTGACTTAAGCTCCGCCCACTTTGACTTAAGCTCCTCCCACTTTGACTTAAGCTCCTCCCACTTTGACTTAAGCTCCTCCCACTTTGATTTAAGCTCCGCCCACTTTGACTTAAGCTCCTCCCACTTTGACTTAAGCTCCTCCCACTTTGACTTAAGCTCCTCCCACTTTGATTTAAGCTCCTCCCACTTTGACTTAAGCTCCTCCCACTTTGATTTAAGCTCCTCCCACTTTGATTTAAGCTCCGCCCACTTTAACCTAAGCTCCTCCCACTTTGACTTAAGCTCCTCCCACTTTGATTTAAGCTCCTCCCACTTTGATTTAAGCTCCTCCCACTTTGATTTAAGCTCCGCCCACTTTGATTTAAGCTCCTCCCACTTTGACTTAAGCTCCGCCCACTTTGGCTTAAGCTCCTCCCACTTTGACTTAAGCTCCTCCCACTTTGACTTAAGCTCCTCCCACTTTGACTTAAGCTCCTCCCACTTTGCCTTAAGCTCCTCCCACTTTGATTTAAGCTCCTCCCACTTTGACTTAAGCTCCTCCCACTTTGATTTAAGCTCCGCCCACTTTGACTTAAGCTCCGCCCACTTTGACTTAAGCTCCTCCCACTTTGACTTAAGCTCCGCCCACTTTGAATTAAGCTCCGCCCACTTTGACTTAAGCTCCGCCCACTTTGACTTAAGCTCCTCCCACTTTGACTTAAGCTCCTCCCACTTTGACTTAAGCTCCGCCCACTTTGACTTAAGCTCCTCCCACTTTGACTTAAGCTCCTCCTACTTTGATTTAAGCTCCGCCCACTTTGACTTAAGCTCCGCCCACTTTAACTTAAGCTCCTCCCACTTTAACTTAAGCTCCTCCCACTTTGACTTAAGCTCCGCCCACTTTGACTTAAGCTCCGCCCACTTTGAATTAAGCTCCGCCCACTTTGACTTAAGCTCCTCCCACTTTGACTTAAGCTCCTCCCACTTTGACTTAAGCTCCGCCCACTTTGACTTAAGCTCCTCCTACTTTGATTTAAGCTCCGCCCACTTTGACTTAAGCTCCTCCCACTTTGACTTAAGCTCCTCCCACTTTGACTTAAGCTCATCCCACTTTGACTTAAGCTCCGCCCACTTTGATTTAAGCTCCTCCCACTTTGATTTAAGCTCCTCCCACTTTGATTTAAGCTCCTCCCACTTTGATTTAAGCCCCTCCCACTTTGATTTAAGCTCCGCCCACTTTGACTTAAGCTCCTCCCACTTTGACTTAAGCTCCTCCCACTTTGACTTAAGCTCCTCCCACTTTGATTTAAGCTCCGCCCACTTTGACTTAAGCTCCTCCCACTTTGACTTAAGCTCCGCCCACTTTGACTTAAGCTCCTCCCGCTTTGACTTAAGCTCCTCCCACTTTGACTTAAGCTCCGCCCACTTTGACTTAAGCTCCTCCCACTTTGATTTAAGCTCCTCCCACTTTGACTTAAGCTCCGCCCACTTTGACTTAAGCTCCTCCCACTTTGACTTAAGCTCCTCCCACTTTGATTTAAGCTCCTCCCACTTTGACTTAAGCTCCGCCCACTTTGACTTAAGCTCCTCCCACTTTGACTTAAGCTCCTCCCACTTTGACTTAAGCTCCGCCCACTTTGACTTAAGCTCCTCCCGCTTTGACTTAAGCTCCTCCCACTTTGATTTAAGCTCCGCCCACTTTGACTTAAGCTCCTCCCACTTTGACTTAAGCTCCGCCCACTTTGACTTAAGCTCCGCCCACTTTGACTTAAGCTCCTCCCACTTTGACTTAAGCTCCGCCCACTTTGACTTAAGCTCCTCCCACTTTGATTTAAGCTCCTCCCACTTTGACTTAAGCTCCTCCCACTTTGATTTAAGCTCCTCCCACTTTGATTTAAGCTCCTCCCACTTTGACTTAAGCTCCGCCCACTTTGACTTAAGCTCCTCCCACTTTGACTTAAGCTCCTCCCACTTTGACTTAAGCTCCTCCCACTTTTACACAAGCTCCTCCCACTTTGATTTAAGCTCCTCCCACTTTGACTTAAGCTCCTCCCACTTTGATTTAAGCTCCGCCCACTTTGACTTAAGCTCCGCCCACTTTGACTTAAGCTCCTCCCACTTTGACTTAAGCTCCTCCCACTTTGACTTAAGCTCCGCCCACTTTGACTTAAGCTCCGCCCACTTTGATTTAAGCTCCTCCCACTTTGATTTAAGCTCCTCCCACTTTGATTTAAGCTCCGCCCACTTTGACTTAAGCTCCTCCCACTTTGACGTAAGCTCCGCCCACTTTGACTTAAGCTCCTCCCACTTTGATTTAAGCTCCTCCCACTTTGACTTAAGCTCCTCCCACTTTGACTTAAGCTCCGCCCACTTTAACTTAAGCTCCTCCCACTTTGACTTAAGCTCCTCCCACTTTGACTTAAGCTCCTCCCACTTTGACTTAAGCTCCGCCCACTTTAACTTAAGCTCCTCCCACTTTGACTTAAGCTCCTCCCACTTTGACGTAAGCTCCGCCCACTTTGACTTAAGCTCCTCCCACTTTGATTTAAGCTCCTCCCACTTTGACTTAAGCTCCTCCCACTTTGACTTAAGCTCCTCCCACTTTGACTTAAGCTCCGCCCACTTTGACTTAAGCTCCTCCCACTTTGACTTAAGCTCCGCCCACTTTAACTTAAGCTCCTCCCACTTTGACTTAAGCTCCTCCCACTTTGACGTAAGCTCCGCCCACTTTGACTTAAGCTCCTCCCACTTTGATTTAAGCTCCTCACACTTTGACTTAAGCTCCTCCCACTTTGACTTAAGCTCCTCCCACTTTGACTTAAGCTCCGCCCACTTTGACTTAAGCTCCTCCCACTTTGACTTAAGCTCCTCCCACTTTGACTTAAGCTCCTCCCACTTTGACTTAAGCTCCGCCCACTTTGACTTAAGCTCCGCCCACTTTGACTTAAGCTCCGCCCACTTTGACTTAAGCTCCTCCCACTTTGACTTAAGCTCCTCCCACTTTGACTTAAGCTCCTCCCACTTTGACTTAAGCTCCGCCCACTTTAACTTAAGCTCCTCCCACTTTGACTTAAGCTCCTCCCACTTTGACTTAAGCTCCGCCCACTTTAACTTAAGCTCCTCCCACTTTGACTTAAGCTCCTCCCACTTTGATTTAAGCTCCGCCCACTTTGCCTTAAGCTCCTCCCACTTTGACTTAAGCTCCTCCCACTTTGACTTAAGCTCCTCCCACTTTGACTTAAGCTCCGCCCACTACGGCACAAGCTCCGCCCACTTGTGTCAAAAGTGGGCGGAGCTTGTGTCAAAGTGGGCGGAGCTTAAGTGGGAGTGGGAGTGGCTTAGACAGTTAGTGGGCGGAGCTTGTGTCTAAGTGGGAGTGGCTTAATTGAGTTAGTGGGCGGAGCTTAAGTCAAAGTGGGCGGAGCTTGTGTCAAAGTGGGCGGAGCTTAAGTGGGAGTGGGAGTGGCTTAGACAATTAGTGGGCGGAGCTTGTGTCTAAGTGGGAGTGGCTTAATTGATTAATTCAAATTGTCTCTCATTTGCCAACAAACGACCTACCTAGACTGTACGCAGGTCTACTAGACATTATTGCTCAAATGAGAGATAATTTGAATTAATCAATTAAGCCACTCCCACTTTGACACAAGCTCCGCCCACTAACTGTCTAAGCCACTCCCACTCCCACTTAAGCTCCGCCCACTTTGACACAAGCTCCGCCCACTTTGACTTAAGCTCCGCCCACTAACTGTCTAAGCCACTCCCACTTTCACACAAGCTCCGCCCACTAACGGTATAAGCCACTCCCACTCCCACTTAAGCTCCGCCCACTTTGACACAAGCTCCGCCCACTTTTGACACAAGCTCCGCCCACTAACTGTCTAAGCCACTCCCACTTTGACACAAGCTCCGCCCACTAACTGTCTAAGCCACTCCCACTTAGACACAAGCTCCACCCACTTTGACTTAAGCTCCGCCCACTTTTACACAGCTCATTAACATACAGCTCATTAATATACAGCTCATTAGCATGAATCTCATTAACATACAGCTCATTAACATACACACACAGCTCATTAACATACATCTCATTAACATTAGCATGAATCTCATTAGCATGAAGCTCATTAGCATTAAGCTCATTAACATACACACACAGCTCATTAACATACAGCTCATTAACATGACCATTCACATTCACATAAGCCCAGGAGGTCAGATGTCACTGCTGGTTATTCCACACCACTATCTTCCCCCAGGTCACAGAGAGAGATGTTAAACGCGTGCATCCATTATCTTCACCCTATCGTTTTTTTTTTTTTTTTTTTTTTTTTTTTATCACATTTTTTTTTTTTTGTTCCCCGCCCCATAGGCTTTTATGATCGTGAGATCACGGAGTATCCAAAAAGGGGTAAGCCTCCGGTGAGGGCTAGCATGGCCAAAACGTGCAGGAAGCTTAATAACATCACGTCCCGGGGTCGTAGAGAGCTGGGGTTAGGCTTAAAATGACCGCGTAGACCTAAGGAACAGAAATGTGAAACCCGCGTGTCTCTACCCCCTTCATAGCCAAAGTTATACGTCCCGTAGTGTAATCCGCGGTTAGCATGTGACGAATCTGCGGGGGGCTCAATAGCGTCACGTCCCGGGGTCGTAGAGACCCGGGGTTAGGCTTAAAATGACCGTGTGGACCTAATGAACTTAAATATGAAATATGGTGTTTCTGTGACACCTACGCTTGCTGAGCTAAAGTCCTTTAGCCGAGCCAGGGAGACCTAAGCTAACCTAGCTAGGTGGCGCGGGGACTTAGAAGTTTTTTTTGCATTTTTTTTTTTTTTTACTTTCTTTTTAGATGAAACATTAGGTGCAAGCATTTTTTTTACTTTTTAAATTTTTTTTTTTTTTGGGGATTTAAGCTCCTCCCACTTTGATTTAAGCTCCGCCCACTTTGATTTAAGCTCCTCCCACTTTGATTTAAGCTCCGCCCACTTTGATTTAAGCGCCTCCCACTTTGATTTAAGCTCCTCCCACTTTGACTTAAGCTCCTCCCACTTTGACTTAAGCTCCGCCCACTTTGACTTAAGCTCCTCCCACTTTGACTTAAGCTCCTCCCACTTTGACTTAAGCTCCGCCCACTTTGACTTAAGCTCCTCCCACTTTGACTTAAGCTCCTCCCACTTTGACTTAAGCTCCTCCCACTTTGATTTAAGCTCCGCCCACTTTGACTTAAGCTCCGCCCACTTTGATTTAAGCTCCGCCCACGTTGACTTAAGCTCCTCCCACTTTGACTTAAGCTCCTCCCACTTTGATTTAAGCTCCTCCCACTTTGACTTAAGCTCCTCCCACTTTTACACAAGCTCCGCCCACTTTAACTTAAGCTCCTCCCACTTTGACTTAAGCTCCTCCCACTTTGACTTAAGCTCCGCCCACTTTGACTTAAGCTCCTCCCACTTTGACTTAAGCTCCTCCCACTTTGATTTAAGCTCCTCCCACTTTGACTTAAGCTCCTCCCACTTTGATTTAAGCTCCTCCCACTTTGACTTAAGCTCCTCCCACTTTTACACAAGCTCCGCCCACTTTAACTTAAGCTCCTCCCACTTTGACTTAAGCTCCTCCCACTTTGATTTAAGCTCCTCCCACTTTGATTTAAGCTCCTCCCACTTTGATTTAAGCTCCTCCCACTTTGACTTAAGCTCCGCCCACTTTGATTTAAGCTCCTCCCACTTTGATTTAAGCTCCTCCCACTTTGACTTAAGCTCCTCCCACTTTTACACAAGCTCCGCCCACTTTAACTTAAGCTCCTCCCACTTTGACTTAAGCTCCTCCCACTTTGATTTAAGCTCCTCCCACTTTGACTTAAGCTCCTCCCACTTTGACTTAAGCTCCGCCCACTTTAACTTAAGCTCCTCCCACTTTGACTTAAGCTCCTCCCACTTTGACTTAAGCTCCTCCCACTTTGACTTAAGCTCCGCCCACTTTGACTTAAGCTCCTCCCACTTTGACTTAAGCTCCTCCCACTTTGACTTAAGCTCCGCCCACTTTGACTTAAGCTCCTCCCACTTTGACTTAAGCTCCTCCCACTTTGACTTAAGCTCCGCCCACTTTGACTTAAGCTCCTCCCACTTTGACTTAAGCTCCTCCCACTTTGACTTAAGCTCCGCCCACTTTGACTTAAGCTCCTCCCACTTTGACTTAAGCTCCGCCCACTTTGACTTAAGCTCCTCCCACTTTGACTTAAGCTCCTCCCACTTTGACTTAAGCTCCTCCCACTTTGATTTAAGCTCCGCCCACTTTGACTTAAGCTCCTCCCACTTTGACTTAAGCTCCTCCCACTTTGACTTAAGCTCCTCCCACTTTGATTTAAGCTCCTCCCACTTTGACTTAAGCTCCTCCCACTTTGATTTAAGCTCCTCCCACTTTGATTTAAGCTCCGCCCACTTTAACCTAAGCTCCTCCCACTTTGACTTAAGCTCCTCCCACTTTGATTTAAGCTCCTCCCACTTTGATTTAAGCTCCTCCCACTTTGATTTAAGCTCCGCCCACTTTGATTTAAGCTCCTCCCACTTTGACTTAAGCTCCGCCCACTTTGGCTTAAGCTCCTCCCACTTTGACTTAAGCTCCTCCCACTTTGACTTAAGCTCCTCCCACTTTGACTTAAGCTCCTCCCACTTTGCCTTAAGCTCCTCCCACTTTGATTTAAGCTCCTCCCACTTTGACTTAAGCTCCTCCCACTTTGATTTAAGCTCCGCCCACTTTGACTTAAGCTCCGCCCACTTTGACTTAAGCTCCTCCCACTTTGACTTAAGCTCCGCCCACTTTGAATTAAGCTCCGCCCACTTTGACTTAAGCTCCGCCCACTTTGACTTAAGCTCCTCCCACTTTGACTTAAGCTCCTCCCACTTTGACTTAAGCTCCGCCCACTTTGACTTAAGCTCCTCCCACTTTGACTTAAGCTCCTCCTACTTTGATTTAAGCTCCGCCCACTTTGACTTAAGCTCCGCCCACTTTAACTTAAGCTCCTCCCACTTTAACTTAAGCTCCTCCCACTTTGACTTAAGCTCCGCCCACTTTGACTTAAGCTCCGCCCACTTTGAATTAAGCTCCGCCCACTTTGACTTAAGCTCCTCCCACTTTGACTTAAGCTCCTCCCACTTTGACTTAAGCTCCGCCCACTTTGACTTAAGCTCCTCCTACTTTGATTTAAGCTCCGCCCACTTTGACTTAAGCTCCTCCCACTTTGACTTAAGCTCCTCCCACTTTGACTTAAGCTCATCCCACTTTGACTTAAGCTCCGCCCACTTTGATTTAAGCTCCTCCCACTTTGATTTAAGCTCCTCCCACTTTGATTTAAGCTCCTCCCACTTTGATTTAAGCCCCTCCCACTTTGATTTAAGCTCCGCCCACTTTGACTTAAGCTCCTCCCACTTTGACTTAAGCTCCTCCCACTTTGACTTAAGCTCCTCCCACTTTGATTTAAGCTCCGCCCACTTTGACTTAAGCTCCTCCCACTTTGACTTAAGCTCCGCCCACTTTGACTTAAGCTCCTCCCGCTTTGACTTAAGCTCCTCCCACTTTGACTTAAGCTCCGCCCACTTTGACTTAAGCTCCTCCCACTTTGATTTAAGCTCCTCCCACTTTGACTTAAGCTCCGCCCACTTTGACTTAAGCTCCTCCCACTTTGACTTAAGCTCCTCCCACTTTGATTTAAGCTCCTCCCACTTTGACTTAAGCTCCGCCCACTTTGACTTAAGCTCCTCCCACTTTGACTTAAGCTCCTCCCACTTTGACTTAAGCTCCGCCCACTTTGACTTAAGCTCCTCCCGCTTTGACTTAAGCTCCTCCCACTTTGATTTAAGCTCCGCCCACTTTGACTTAAGCTCCTCCCACTTTGACTTAAGCTCCGCCCACTTTGACTTAAGCTCCGCCCACTTTGACTTAAGCTCCTCCCACTTTGACTTAAGCTCCGCCCACTTTGACTTAAGCTCCTCCCACTTTGATTTAAGCTCCTCCCACTTTGACTTAAGCTCCTCCCACTTTGATTTAAGCTCCTCCCACTTTGATTTAAGCTCCTCCCACTTTGACTTAAGCTCCGCCCACTTTGACTTAAGCTCCTCCCACTTTGACTTAAGCTCCTCCCACTTTGACTTAAGCTCCTCCCACTTTTACACAAGCTCCTCCCACTTTGATTTAAGCTCCTCCCACTTTGACTTAAGCTCCTCCCACTTTGATTTAAGCTCCGCCCACTTTGACTTAAGCTCCGCCCACTTTGACTTAAGCTCCTCCCACTTTGACTTAAGCTCCTCCCACTTTGACTTAAGCTCCGCCCACTTTGACTTAAGCTCCGCCCACTTTGATTTAAGCTCCTCCCACTTTGATTTAAGCTCCTCCCACTTTGATTTAAGCTCCGCCCACTTTGACTTAAGCTCCTCCCACTTTGACGTAAGCTCCGCCCACTTTGACTTAAGCTCCTCCCACTTTGATTTAAGCTCCTCCCACTTTGACTTAAGCTCCTCCCACTTTGACTTAAGCTCCGCCCACTTTAACTTAAGCTCCTCCCACTTTGACTTAAGCTCCTCCCACTTTGACTTAAGCTCCTCCCACTTTGACTTAAGCTCCGCCCACTTTAACTTAAGCTCCTCCCACTTTGACTTAAGCTCCTCCCACTTTGACGTAAGCTCCGCCCACTTTGACTTAAGCTCCTCCCACTTTGATTTAAGCTCCTCCCACTTTGACTTAAGCTCCTCCCACTTTGACTTAAGCTCCTCCCACTTTGACTTAAGCTCCGCCCACTTTGACTTAAGCTCCTCCCACTTTGACTTAAGCTCCGCCCACTTTAACTTAAGCTCCTCCCACTTTGACTTAAGCTCCTCCCACTTTGACGTAAGCTCCGCCCACTTTGACTTAAGCTCCTCCCACTTTGATTTAAGCTCCTCACACTTTGACTTAAGCTCCTCCCACTTTGACTTAAGCTCCTCCCACTTTGACTTAAGCTCCGCCCACTTTGACTTAAGCTCCTCCCACTTTGACTTAAGCTCCTCCCACTTTGACTTAAGCTCCTCCCACTTTGACTTAAGCTCCGCCCACTTTGACTTAAGCTCCGCCCACTTTGACTTAAGCTCCGCCCACTTTGACTTAAGCTCCTCCCACTTTGACTTAAGCTCCTCCCACTTTGACTTAAGCTCCTCCCACTTTGACTTAAGCTCCGCCCACTTTAACTTAAGCTCCTCCCACTTTGACTTAAGCTCCTCCCACTTTGACTTAAGCTCCGCCCACTTTAACTTAAGCTCCTCCCACTTTGACTTAAGCTCCTCCCACTTTGATTTAAGCTCCGCCCACTTTGCCTTAAGCTCCTCCCACTTTGACTTAAGCTCCTCCCACTTTGACTTAAGCTCCTCCCACTTTGACTTAAGCTCCGCCCACTACGGCACAAGCTCCGCCCACTTGTGTCAAAAGTGGGCGGAGCTTGTGTCAAAGTGGGCGGAGCTTAAGTGGGAGTGGGAGTGGCTTAGACAGTTAGTGGGCGGAGCTTGTGTCTAAGTGGGAGTGGCTTAATTGAGTTAGTGGGCGGAGCTTAAGTCAAAGTGGGCGGAGCTTGTGTCAAAGTGGGCGGAGCTTAAGTGGGAGTGGGAGTGGCTTAGACAATTAGTGGGCGGAGCTTGTGTCTAAGTGGGAGTGGCTTAATTGATTAATTCAAATTGTCTCTCATTTGCCAACAAACGACCTACCTAGACTGTACGCAGGTCTACTAGACATTATTGCTCAAATGAGAGATAATTTGAATTAATCAATTAAGCCACTCCCACTTTGACACAAGCTCCGCCCACTAACTGTCTAAGCCACTCCCACTCCCACTTAAGCTCCGCCCACTTTGACACAAGCTCCGCCCACTTTGACTTAAGCTCCGCCCACTAACTGTCTAAGCCACTCCCACTTTCACACAAGCTCCGCCCACTAACGGTATAAGCCACTCCCACTCCCACTTAAGCTCCGCCCACTTTGACACAAGCTCCGCCCACTTTTGACACAAGCTCCGCCCACTAACTGTCTAAGCCACTCCCACTTTGACACAAGCTCCGCCCACTAACTGTCTAAGCCACTCCCACTTAGACACAAGCTCCACCCACTTTGACTTAAGCTCCGCCCACTTTTACACAGCTCATTAACATACAGCTCATTAATATACAGCTCATTAGCATGAATCTCATTAACATACAGCTCATTAACATACACACACAGCTCATTAACATACATCTCATTAACATTAGCATGAATCTCATTAGCATGAAGCTCATTAACATACAGCTCATTAACATACACACACAGCTCATTAACATACAGCTCATTAGCATGAATCTCATTAGCATTAAGCTCATTAACATACACACACAGCTCATTAACATACAGCTCATTAACATGACCATTCACATTCACATAAGCCCAGGAGGTCAGATGTCACTGCTGGTTATTCCACACCACTATCTTCCCCCAGGTCACAGAGAGAGATGTTAAACGCGTGCATCCACTATCTTCACCCTATCGTTTTTTTTTTTTTTTTTTTTTTTTTTTTATCACATTTTTTTTTTTTTGTTCCCCGCCCCATAGGCTTTTATGATCGTGAGATCACGGAGTATCCAAAAAGGGGTAAGCCTCCGGTGAGGGCTAGCATGGCCAAAACGTGCAGGAAGCTTAATAACATCACGTCCCGGGGTCGTAGAGAGCTGGGGTTAGGCTTAAAATGACCGCGTAGACCTAAGGAACAGAAATGTGAAACCCGCGTGTCTCTACCCCCTTCATAGCCAAAGTTATACGTCCCGTAGTGTAATCCGCGGTTAGCATGTGACGAATCTGCGGGGGGCTCAATAGCGTCACGTCCCGGGGTCGTAGAGACCCGGGGTTAGGCTTAAAATGACCGTGTGGACCTAATGAACTTAAATATGAAATATGGTGTTTCTGTGACACCTACGCTTGCTGAGCTAAAGTCCTTTAGCCGAGCCAGGGAGACCTAAGCTAACCTAGCTAGGTGGCGCGGGGACTTAGAAGTTTTTTTTGCATTTTTTTTTTTTTTTACTTTCTTTTTAGATGAAACATTAGGTGCAAGCATTTTTTTTACTTTTTAAATTTTTTTTTTTTTTGGGGATTTAAGCTCCTCCCACTTTGATTTAAGCTCCGCCCACTTTGATTTAAGCTCCTCCCACTTTGATTTAAGCTCCGCCCACTTTGATTTAAGCGCCTCCCACTTTGATTTAAGCTCCTCCCACTTTGACTTAAGCTCCTCCCACTTTGACTTAAGCTCCGCCCACTTTGACTTAAGCTCCTCCCACTTTGACTTAAGCTCCTCCCACTTTGACTTAAGCTCCGCCCACTTTGACTTAAGCTCCTCCCACTTTGACTTAAGCTCCTCCCACTTTGACTTAAGCTCCTCCCACTTTGATTTAAGCTCCGCCCACTTTGACTTAAGCTCCGCCCACTTTGATTTAAGCTCCGCCCACGTTGACTTAAGCTCCTCCCACTTTGACTTAAGCTCCTCCCACTTTGATTTAAGCTCCTCCCACTTTGACTTAAGCTCCTCCCACTTTTACACAAGCTCCGCCCACTTTAACTTAAGCTCCTCCCACTTTGACTTAAGCTCCTCCCACTTTGACTTAAGCTCCGCCCACTTTGACTTAAGCTCCTCCCACTTTGACTTAAGCTCCTCCCACTTTGATTTAAGCTCCTCCCACTTTGACTTAAGCTCCTCCCACTTTGATTTAAGCTCCTCCCACTTTGACTTAAGCTCCTCCCACTTTTACACAAGCTCCGCCCACTTTAACTTAAGCTCCTCCCACTTTGACTTAAGCTCCTCCCACTTTGATTTAAGCTCCTCCCACTTTGATTTAAGCTCCTCCCACTTTGATTTAAGCTCCTCCCACTTTGACTTAAGCTCCGCCCACTTTGATTTAAGCTCCTCCCACTTTGATTTAAGCTCCTCCCACTTTGACTTAAGCTCCTCCCACTTTTACACAAGCTCCGCCCACTTTAACTTAAGCTCCTCCCACTTTGACTTAAGCTCCTCCCACTTTGATTTAAGCTCCTCCCACTTTGACTTAAGCTCCTCCCACTTTGACTTAAGCTCCGCCCACTTTAACTTAAGCTCCTCCCACTTTGACTTAAGCTCCTCCCACTTTGACTTAAGCTCCTCCCACTTTGACTTAAGCTCCGCCCACTTTGACTTAAGCTCCTCCCACTTTGACTTAAGCTCCTCCCACTTTGACTTAAGCTCCGCCCACTTTGACTTAAGCTCCTCCCACTTTGACTTAAGCTCCTCCCACTTTGACTTAAGCTCCGCCCACTTTGACTTAAGCTCCTCCCACTTTGACTTAAGCTCCTCCCACTTTGACTTAAGCTCCGCCCACTTTGACTTAAGCTCCTCCCACTTTGACTTAAGCTCCGCCCACTTTGACTTAAGCTCCTCCCACTTTGACTTAAGCTCCTCCCACTTTGACTTAAGCTCCTCCCACTTTGATTTAAGCTCCGCCCACTTTGACTTAAGCTCCTCCCACTTTGACTTAAGCTCCTCCCACTTTGACTTAAGCTCCTCCCACTTTGATTTAAGCTCCTCCCACTTTGACTTAAGCTCCTCCCACTTTGATTTAAGCTCCTCCCACTTTGATTTAAGCTCCGCCCACTTTAACCTAAGCTCCTCCCACTTTGACTTAAGCTCCTCCCACTTTGATTTAAGCTCCTCCCACTTTGATTTAAGCTCCTCCCACTTTGATTTAAGCTCCGCCCACTTTGATTTAAGCTCCTCCCACTTTGACTTAAGCTCCGCCCACTTTGGCTTAAGCTCCTCCCACTTTGACTTAAGCTCCTCCCACTTTGACTTAAGCTCCTCCCACTTTGACTTAAGCTCCTCCCACTTTGCCTTAAGCTCCTCCCACTTTGATTTAAGCTCCTCCCACTTTGACTTAAGCTCCTCCCACTTTGATTTAAGCTCCGCCCACTTTGACTTAAGCTCCTCCCACTTTGACTTAAGCTCCTCCCACTTTGACTTAAGCTCCGCCCACTTTGAATTAAGCTCCGCCCACTTTGACTTAAGCTCCGCCCACTTTGACTTAAGCTCCTCCCACTTTGACTTAAGCTCCTCCCACTTTGACTTAAGCTCCGCCCACTTTGACTTAAGCTCCTCCCACTTTGACTTAAGCTCCTCCTACTTTGATTTAAGCTCCGCCCACTTTGACTTAAGCTCCGCCCACTTTAACTTAAGCTCCTCCCACTTTAACTTAAGCTCCTCCCACTTTGACTTAAGCTCCGCCCACTTTGACTTAAGCTCCGCCCACTTTGAATTAAGCTCCGCCCACTTTGACTTAAGCTCCTCCCACTTTGACTTAAGCTCCTCCCACTTTGACTTAAGCTCCGCCCACTTTGACTTAAGCTCCTCCTACTTTGATTTAAGCTCCGCCCACTTTGACTTAAGCTCCTCCCACTTTGACTTAAGCTCCTCCCACTTTGACTTAAGCTCATCCCACTTTGACTTAAGCTCCGCCCACTTTGATTTAAGCTCCTCCCACTTTGATTTAAGCTCCTCCCACTTTGATTTAAGCTCCTCCCACTTTGATTTAAGCCCCTCCCACTTTGATTTAAGCTCCGCCCACTTTGACTTAAGCTCCTCCCACTTTGACTTAAGCTCCTCCCACTTTGACTTAAGCTCCTCCCACTTTGATTTAAGCTCCGCCCACTTTGACTTAAGCTCCTCCCACTTTGACTTAAGCTCCGCCCACTTTGACTTAAGCTCCTCCCGCTTTGACTTAAGCTCCTCCCACTTTGACTTAAGCTCCGCCCACTTTGACTTAAGCTCCTCCCACTTTGATTTAAGCTCCTCCCACTTTGACTTAAGCTCCGCCCACTTTGACTTAAGCTCCTCCCACTTTGACTTAAGCTCCTCCCACTTTGATTTAAGCTCCTCCCACTTTGACTTAAGCTCCGCCCACTTTGACTTAAGCTCCTCCCACTTTGACTTAAGCTCCTCCCACTTTGACTTAAGCTCCGCCCACTTTGACTTAAGCTCCTCCCGCTTTGACTTAAGCTCCTCCCACTTTGATTTAAGCTCCGCCCACTTTGACTTAAGCTCCTCCCACTTTGACTTAAGCTCCGCCCACTTTGACTTAAGCTCCGCCCACTTTGACTTAAGCTCCTCCCACTTTGACTTAAGCTCCGCCCACTTTGACTTAAGCTCCTCCCACTTTGATTTAAGCTCCTCCCACTTTGACTTAAGCTCCTCCCACTTTGATTTAAGCTCCTCCCACTTTGATTTAAGCTCCTCCCACTTTGACTTAAGCTCCGCCCACTTTGACTTAAGCTCCTCCCACTTTGACTTAAGCTCCTCCCACTTTGACTTAAGCTCCTCCCACTTTTACACAAGCTCCTCCCACTTTGATTTAAGCTCCTCCCACTTTGACTTAAGCTCCTCCCACTTTGATTTAAGCTCCGCCCACTTTGACTTAAGCTCCGCCCACTTTGACTTAAGCTCCTCCCACTTTGACTTAAGCTCCTCCCACTTTGACTTAAGCTCCGCCCACTTTGACTTAAGCTCCGCCCACTTTGATTTAAGCTCCTCCCACTTTGATTTAAGCTCCTCCCACTTTGATTTAAGCTCCGCCCACTTTGACTTAAGCTCCTCCCACTTTGACGTAAGCTCCGCCCACTTTGACTTAAGCTCCTCCCACTTTGATTTAAGCTCCTCCCACTTTGACTTAAGCTCCTCCCACTTTGACTTAAGCTCCGCCCACTTTAACTTAAGCTCCTCCCACTTTGACTTAAGCTCCTCCCACTTTGACTTAAGCTCCTCCCACTTTGACTTAAGCTCCGCCCACTTTAACTTAAGCTCCTCCCACTTTGACTTAAGCTCCTCCCACTTTGACGTAAGCTCCGCCCACTTTGACTTAAGCTCCTCCCACTTTGATTTAAGCTCCTCCCACTTTGACTTAAGCTCCTCCCACTTTGACTTAAGCTCCTCCCACTTTGACTTAAGCTCCGCCCACTTTGACTTAAGCTCCTCCCACTTTGACTTAAGCTCCGCCCACTTTAACTTAAGCTCCTCCCACTTTGACTTAAGCTCCTCCCACTTTGACGTAAGCTCCGCCCACTTTGACTTAAGCTCCTCCCACTTTGATTTAAGCTCCTCACACTTTGACTTAAGCTCCTCCCACTTTGACTTAAGCTCCTCCCACTTTGACTTAAGCTCCGCCCACTTTGACTTAAGCTCCTCCCACTTTGACTTAAGCTCCTCCCACTTTGACTTAAGCTCCTCCCACTTTGACTTAAGCTCCGCCCACTTTGACTTAAGCTCCGCCCACTTTGACTTAAGCTCCGCCCACTTTGACTTAAGCTCCTCCCACTTTGACTTAAGCTCCTCCCACTTTGACTTAAGCTCCTCCCACTTTGACTTAAGCTCCGCCCACTTTAACTTAAGCTCCTCCCACTTTGACTTAAGCTCCTCCCACTTTGACTTAAGCTCCGCCCACTTTAACTTAAGCTCCTCCCACTTTGACTTAAGCTCCTCCCACTTTGATTTAAGCTCCGCCCACTTTGCCTTAAGCTCCTCCCACTTTGACTTAAGCTCCTCCCACTTTGACTTAAGCTCCTCCCACTTTGACTTAAGCTCCGCCCACTACGGCACAAGCTCCGCCCACTTGTGTCAAAAGTGGGCGGAGCTTGTGTCAAAGTGGGCGGAGCTTAAGTGGGAGTGGGAGTGGCTTAGACAGTTAGTGGGCGGAGCTTGTGTCTAAGTGGGAGTGGCTTAATTGAGTTAGTGGGCGGAGCTTAAGTCAAAGTGGGCGGAGCTTGTGTCAAAGTGGGCGGAGCTTAAGTGGGAGTGGGAGTGGCTTAGACAATTAGTGGGCGGAGCTTGTGTCTAAGTGGGAGTGGCTTAATTGATTAATTCAAATTGTCTCTCATTTGCCAACAAACGACCTACCTAGACTGTACGCAGGTCTACTAGACATTATTGCTCAAATGAGAGATAATTTGAATTAATCAATTAAGCCACTCCCACTTTGACACAAGCTCCGCCCACTAAATGTCTAAGCCACTCCCACTCCCACTTAAGCTCCGCCCACTTTGACACAAGCTCCGCCCACTTTGACTTAAGCTCCGCCCACTAACTGTCTAAGCCACTCCCACTTTCACACAAGCTCCGCCCACTAACGGTATAAGCCACTCCCACTCCCACTTAAGCTCCGCCCACTTTGACACAAGCTCCGCCCACTTTTGACACAAGCTCCGCCCACTAACTGTCTAAGCCACTCCCACTTTGACACAAGCTCCGCCCACTAACTGTCTAAGCCACTCCCACTTAGACACAAGCTCCACCCACTTTGACTTAAGCTCCGCCCACTTTTACACAGCTCATTAACATACAGCTCATTAATATACAGCTCATTAGCATGAATCTCATTAACATACAGCTCATTAACATACACACACAGCTCATTAACATACATCTCATTAACATTAGCATGAATCTCATTAGCATGAAGCTCATTAACATACAGCTCATTAACATACACACACAGCTCATTAACATACAGCTCATTAGCATGAATCTCATTAGCATTAAGCTCATTAACATACACACACAGCTCATTAACATACAGCTCATTAACATGACCATTCACATTCACATAAGCCCAGGAGGTCAGATGTCACTGCTGGTTATTCCACACCACTATCTTCCCCCAGGTCACAGAGAGAGATGTTAAACGCGTGCATCCACTATCTTCACCCTATCGTTTTTTTTTTTTTTTTTTTTTTTTTTTTATCACATTTTTTTTTTTTTGTTCCCCGCCCCATAGGCTTTTATGATCGTGAGATCACGGAGTATCCAAAAAGGGGTAAGCCTCCGGTGAGGGCTAGCATGGCCAAAACGTGCAGGAAGCTTAATAACATCACGTCCCGGGGTCGTAGAGAGCTGGGGTTAGGCTTAAAATGACCGCGTAGACCTAAGGAACAGAAATGTGAAACCCGCGTGTCTCTACCCCCTTCATAGCCAAAGTTATACGTCCCGTAGTGTAATCCGCGGTTAGCATGTGACGAATCTGCGGGGGGCTCAATAGCGTCACGTCCCGGGGTCGTAGAGACCCGGGGTTAGGCTTAAAATGACCGTGTGGACCTAATGAACTTAAATATGAAATATGGTGTTTCTGTGACACCTACGCTTGCTGAGCTAAAGTCCTTTAGCCGAGCCAGGGAGACCTAAGCTAACCTAGCTAGGTGGCGCGGGGACTTAGAAGTTTTTTTTGCATTTTTTTTTTTTTTTACTTTCTTTTTAGATGAAACATTAGGTGCAAGCATTTTTTTTACTTTTTAAATTTTTTTTTTTTTTGGGGATTTAAGCTCCTCCCACTTTGATTTAAGCTCCGCCCACTTTGATTTAAGCTCCTCCCACTTTGATTTAAGCTCCGCCCACTTTGATTTAAGCGCCTCCCACTTTGATTTAAGCTCCTCCCACTTTGACTTAAGCTCCTCCCACTTTGACTTAAGCTCCGCCCACTTTGACTTAAGCTCCTCCCACTTTGACTTAAGCTCCTCCCACTTTGACTTAAGCTCCGCCCACTTTGACTTAAGCTCCTCCCACTTTGACTTAAGCTCCTCCCACTTTGACTTAAGCTCCTCCCACTTTGATTTAAGCTCCGCCCACTTTGACTTAAGCTCCGCCCACTTTGATTTAAGCTCCGCCCACGTTGACTTAAGCTCCTCCCACTTTGACTTAAGCTCCTCCCACTTTGATTTAAGCTCCTCCCACTTTGACTTAAGCTCCTCCCACTTTTACACAAGCTCCGCCCACTTTAACTTAAGCTCCTCCCACTTTGACTTAAGCTCCTCCCACTTTGACTTAAGCTCCGCCCACTTTGACTTAAGCTCCTCCCACTTTGACTTAAGCTCCTCCCACTTTGATTTAAGCTCCTCCCACTTTGACTTAAGCTCCTCCCACTTTGATTTAAGCTCCTCCCACTTTGACTTAAGCTCCTCCCACTTTTACACAAGCTCCGCCCACTTTAACTTAAGCTCCTCCCACTTTGACTTAAGCTCCTCCCACTTTGATTTAAGCTCCTCCCACTTTGATTTAAGCTCCTCCCACTTTGATTTAAGCTCCTCCCACTTTGACTTAAGCTCCGCCCACTTTGATTTAAGCTCCTCCCACTTTGATTTAAGCTCCTCCCACTTTGACTTAAGCTCCTCCCACTTTTACACAAGCTCCGCCCACTTTAACTTAAGCTCCTCCCACTTTGACTTAAGCTCCTCCCACTTTGATTTAAGCTCCTCCCACTTTGACTTAAGCTCCTCCCACTTTGACTTAAGCTCCGCCCACTTTAACTTAAGCTCCTCCCACTTTGACTTAAGCTCCTCCCACTTTGACTTAAGCTCCTCCCACTTTGACTTAAGCTCCGCCCACTTTGACTTAAGCTCCTCCCACTTTGACTTAAGCTCCTCCCACTTTGACTTAAGCTCCGCCCACTTTGACTTAAGCTCCTCCCACTTTGACTTAAGCTCCTCCCACTTTGACTTAAGCTCCGCCCACTTTGACTTAAGCTCCTCCCACTTTGACTTAAGCTCCTCCCACTTTGACTTAAGCTCCGCCCACTTTGACTTAAGCTCCTCCCACTTTGACTTAAGCTCCGCCCACTTTGACTTAAGCTCCTCCCACTTTGACTTAAGCTCCTCCCACTTTGACTTAAGCTCCTCCCACTTTGATTTAAGCTCCGCCCACTTTGACTTAAGCTCCTCCCACTTTGACTTAAGCTCCTCCCACTTTGACTTAAGCTCCTCCCACTTTGATTTAAGCTCCTCCCACTTTGACTTAAGCTCCTCCCACTTTGATTTAAGCTCCTCCCACTTTGATTTAAGCTCCGCCCACTTTAACCTAAGCTCCTCCCACTTTGACTTAAGCTCCTCCCACTTTGATTTAAGCTCCTCCCACTTTGATTTAAGCTCCTCCCACTTTGATTTAAGCTCCGCCCACTTTGATTTAAGCTCCTCCCACTTTGACTTAAGCTCCGCCCACTTTGGCTTAAGCTCCTCCCACTTTGACTTAAGCTCCTCCCACTTTGACTTAAGCTCCTCCCACTTTGACTTAAGCTCCTCCCACTTTGCCTTAAGCTCCTCCCACTTTGATTTAAGCTCCTCCCACTTTGACTTAAGCTCCTCCCACTTTGATTTAAGCTCCGCCCACTTTGACTTAAGCTCCTCCCACTTTGACTTAAGCTCCTCCCACTTTGACTTAAGCTCCGCCCACTTTGAATTAAGCTCCGCCCACTTTGACTTAAGCTCCGCCCACTTTGACTTAAGCTCCTCCCACTTTGACTTAAGCTCCTCCCACTTTGACTTAAGCTCCGCCCACTTTGACTTAAGCTCCTCCCACTTTGACTTAAGCTCCTCCTACTTTGATTTAAGCTCCGCCCACTTTGACTTAAGCTCCGCCCACTTTAACTTAAGCTCCTCCCACTTTAACTTAAGCTCCTCCCACTTTGACTTAAGCTCCGCCCACTTTGACTTAAGCTCCGCCCACTTTGAATTAAGCTCCGCCCACTTTGACTTAAGCTCCTCCCACTTTGACTTAAGCTCCTCCCACTTTGACTTAAGCTCCGCCCACTTTGACTTAAGCTCCTCCTACTTTGATTTAAGCTCCGCCCACTTTGACTTAAGCTCCTCCCACTTTGACTTAAGCTCCTCCCACTTTGACTTAAGCTCATCCCACTTTGACTTAAGCTCCGCCCACTTTGATTTAAGCTCCTCCCACTTTGATTTAAGCTCCTCCCACTTTGATTTAAGCTCCTCCCACTTTGATTTAAGCCCCTCCCACTTTGATTTAAGCTCCGCCCACTTTGACTTAAGCTCCTCCCACTTTGACTTAAGCTCCTCCCACTTTGACTTAAGCTCCTCCCACTTTGATTTAAGCTCCGCCCACTTTGACTTAAGCTCCTCCCACTTTGACTTAAGCTCCGCCCACTTTGACTTAAGCTCCTCCCGCTTTGACTTAAGCTCCTCCCACTTTGACTTAAGCTCCGCCCACTTTGACTTAAGCTCCTCCCACTTTGATTTAAGCTCCTCCCACTTTGACTTAAGCTCCGCCCACTTTGACTTAAGCTCCTCCCACTTTGACTTAAGCTCCTCCCACTTTGATTTAAGCTCCTCCCACTTTGACTTAAGCTCCGCCCACTTTGACTTAAGCTCCTCCCACTTTGACTTAAGCTCCTCCCACTTTGACTTAAGCTCCGCCCACTTTGACTTAAGCTCCTCCCGCTTTGACTTAAGCTCCTCCCACTTTGATTTAAGCTCCGCCCACTTTGACTTAAGCTCCTCCCACTTTGACTTAAGCTCCGCCCACTTTGACTTAAGCTCCGCCCACTTTGACTTAAGCTCCTCCCACTTTGACTTAAGCTCCGCCCACTTTGACTTAAGCTCCTCCCACTTTGATTTAAGCTCCTCCCACTTTGACTTAAGCTCCTCCCACTTTGATTTAAGCTCCTCCCACTTTGATTTAAGCTCCTCCCACTTTGACTTAAGCTCCGCCCACTTTGACTTAAGCTCCTCCCACTTTGACTTAAGCTCCTCCCACTTTGACTTAAGCTCCTCCCACTTTTACACAAGCTCCTCCCACTTTGATTTAAGCTCCTCCCACTTTGACTTAAGCTCCTCCCACTTTGATTTAAGCTCCGCCCACTTTGACTTAAGCTCCGCCCACTTTGACTTAAGCTCCTCCCACTTTGACTTAAGCTCCTCCCACTTTGACTTAAGCTCCGCCCACTTTGACTTAAGCTCCGCCCACTTTGATTTAAGCTCCTCCCACTTTGATTTAAGCTCCTCCCACTTTGATTTAAGCTCCGCCCACTTTGACTTAAGCTCCTCCCACTTTGACGTAAGCTCCGCCCACTTTGACTTAAGCTCCTCCCACTTTGATTTAAGCTCCTCCCACTTTGACTTAAGCTCCTCCCACTTTGACTTAAGCTCCGCCCACTTTAACTTAAGCTCCTCCCACTTTGACTTAAGCTCCTCCCACTTTGACTTAAGCTCCTCCCACTTTGACTTAAGCTCCGCCCACTTTAACTTAAGCTCCTCCCACTTTGACTTAAGCTCCTCCCACTTTGACGTAAGCTCCGCCCACTTTGACTTAAGCTCCTCCCACTTTGATTTAAGCTCCTCCCACTTTGACTTAAGCTCCTCCCACTTTGACTTAAGCTCCTCCCACTTTGACTTAAGCTCCGCCCACTTTGACTTAAGCTCCTCCCACTTTGACTTAAGCTCCGCCCACTTTAACTTAAGCTCCTCCCACTTTGACTTAAGCTCCTCCCACTTTGACGTAAGCTCCGCCCACTTTGACTTAAGCTCCTCCCACTTTGATTTAAGCTCCTCACACTTTGACTTAAGCTCCTCCCACTTTGACTTAAGCTCCTCCCACTTTGACTTAAGCTCCGCCCACTTTGACTTAAGCTCCTCCCACTTTGACTTAAGCTCCTCCCACTTTGACTTAAGCTCCTCCCACTTTGACTTAAGCTCCGCCCACTTTGACTTAAGCTCCGCCCACTTTGACTTAAGCTCCGCCCACTTTGACTTAAGCTCCTCCCACTTTGACTTAAGCTCCTCCCACTTTGACTTAAGCTCCTCCCACTTTGACTTAAGCTCCGCCCACTTTAACTTAAGCTCCTCCCACTTTGACTTAAGCTCCTCCCACTTTGACTTAAGCTCCGCCCACTTTAACTTAAGCTCCTCCCACTTTGACTTAAGCTCCTCCCACTTTGATTTAAGCTCCGCCCACTTTGCCTTAAGCTCCTCCCACTTTGACTTAAGCTCCTCCCACTTTGACTTAAGCTCCTCCCACTTTGACTTAAGCTCCGCCCACTACGGCACAAGCTCCGCCCACTTGTGTCAAAAGTGGGCGGAGCTTGTGTCAAAGTGGGCGGAGCTTAAGTGGGAGTGGGAGTGGCTTAGACAGTTAGTGGGCGGAGCTTGTGTCTAAGTGGGAGTGGCTTAATTGAGTTAGTGGGCGGAGCTTAAGTCAAAGTGGGCGGAGCTTGTGTCAAAGTGGGCGGAGCTTAAGTGGGAGTGGGAGTGGCTTAGACAATTAGTGGGCGGAGCTTGTGTCTAAGTGGGAGTGGCTTAATTGATTAATTCAAATTGTCTCTCATTTGCCAACAAACGACCTACCTAGACTGTACGCAGGTCTACTAGACATTATTGCTCAAATGAGAGATAATTTGAATTAATCAATTAAGCCACTCCCACTTTGACACAAGCTCCGCCCACTAAATGTCTAAGCCACTCCCACTCCCACTTAAGCTCCGCCCACTTTGACACAAGCTCCGCCCACTTTGACTTAAGCTCCGCCCACTAACTGTCTAAGCCACTCCCACTTTCACACAAGCTCCGCCCACTAACGGTATAAGCCACTCCCACTCCCACTTAAGCTCCGCCCACTTTGACACAAGCTCCGCCCACTTTTGACACAAGCTCCGCCCACTAACTGTCTAAGCCACTCCCACTTTGACACAAGCTCCGCCCACTAACTGTCTAAGCCACTCCCACTTAGACACAAGCTCCACCCACTTTGACTTAAGCTCCGCCCACTTTTACACAGCTCATTAACATACAGCTCATTAATATACAGCTCATTAGCATGAATCTCATTAACATACAGCTCATTAACATACACACACAGCTCATTAACATACATCTCATTAACATTAGCATGAATCTCATTAGCATGAATCTCATTAGCATTAAGCTCATTAACATACACACACAGCTCATTAACATACAGCTCATTAACATACAGCTCATTAGCATGAAGCTCATTAACATACAGCTCATTAACATGACCATTCACATTCACATAAGCCCAGGAGGTCAGATGTCACTGCTGGTTATTCCACACCCTTGTGACCACAGGTCACAGAGAGAGATGTTAAACGCGTGCATCCACTATCTTCACCCTAACGTTTTTTTTTTTTTTTTTTTTTTTTTTTTATCACATTTTTTATTTTTTGTTCCCTTCCCCATTGGCTTTTATGATCGTGAGATCACGCTGTATCCAAAAAGGGGTAAGCCTCCGGTGAGGGCTAGCATGGCCAAAACGTGCAGGAAGCTTAATAACATCACGTCCCGGGGTCGTAGAGAGCTGGGGTTAGGCTTAAAATGACCGCGTAGACCGAAGGAAGAGATATATGAAACCCGCGTGTCTCTACCCCCTTCATAGCCAAAGTTATACGTCCCGTAGTGTAATCCGCGGTTAGCATGTGACGAATCTGCGGGGGGCTCAATAGCGTCACGTCCCGGGGTCGTAGAGGGCTGGGGTTAGGCTTAAAATGACCGTGTAGACCTAAGGAACTTAAATATGAAATATGGTGTTTCTGTGACACCTACGCTTGCTGAGCTAAAGTCCTTTAGCCGAGCCAGGGAGACCTAAGCTAACCTAGCTAGGTGGCACGGGGACTTAGACGTTTTTTTTTCATTTTTTTTTTTTTTTACTTTCTTTTTAGATGAAACATTAGGTGAAAGCATTTTTTTTACTTTTTAAAAAAAAGTTTTTTTTTTGGGATTTAAGCTCCTCCCACTTTGATTTAAGCTCCTCCCACTTTGATTTAAGCTCCTCCCACTTTGATTTAAGCTCCGCCCACTTTGACTTAAGCTCCTCCCACTTTGACGTAAGCTCCGCCCACTTTGATTTAAGCTCCGCCCACTTTGACTTAAGCTCCTCCCACTTTGACGTAAGCTCCGCCCACTTTGATTTAAGCTCCTCCCACTTTGATTTAAGCTCCTCCCACTTTGACTTAAGCTCCTCCCACTTTGATTTAAGCTCCTCCCACTTTGACTTAAGCTCCGCCCACTTTGACTTAAGCTCCTCCCACTTTGATTTAAGCTCCTCCCACTTTGACTTAAGCTCCGCCCACTTTGACTTAAGCTCCTCCCACTTTGATTTAAGCTCCTCCCACTTTGACTTAAGCTCCTCCCACTTTGATTTAAGCTCCTCCCACTTTGACTTAAGCTCCGCCCACTTTAACTTAAGCTCCTCCCACTTTGACTTAAGCTCCGCCCACTTTGACTTAAGCTCCTCCCACTTTGACTTAAGCTCCTCCCACTTTGACTTAAGCTCCGCCCACTTTGACTTAAGCTCCTCCCACTTTGACTTAAGCTCCTCCCACTTTGATTTAAGCTCCTCCCACTTTGGTTTAAGCTCCGCCCACTTTGACTTAAGCTCCGCCCACTTTGACTTAAGCTCCTCCCACTTTGACTTAAGCTCCTCCCACTTTGACTTAAGCTCCGCCCACTTTGACTTAAGCTCCTCCCACTTTGATTTAAGCTCCTCCCACTTTGACTTAAGCTCCTCCCACTTTGATTTAAGCTCCTCCCACTTTGACTTAAGCTCCGCCCACTTTGACTTAAGCTCCGCCCACTTTGACTTAAGCTCCGCCCACTTTGACTTAAGCTCCTCCCACTTTGATTTAAGCTCCTCCCACTTTGACTTAAGCTCCTCCCACTTTGATTTAAGCTCCTCCCACTTTGACTTAAGCTCCGCCCACTTTGACTTAAGCTCCTCCCACTTTGATTTAAGCTCCTCCCACTTTGATTTAAGCTCCTCCCACTTTGACTTAAGCTCCGCCCACTTTAACTTAAGCTCCTCCCACTTTAACTTAAGCTCCTCCCACTTTGACTTAAGCTCCGCCCACTTTAACCTAAGCTCCTCCCACTTTGACGTAAGCTCCTCCCACTTTGGCTTAAGCTCCTCCCACTTTGACTTAAGCTCCGCCCACTTTGACTTAAGCTCCGCCCACTTTGACTTAAGCTCCTCCCACTTTGACTTAAGCTCCTCCCACTTTGACTTAAGCTCCTCCCACTTTGACTTAAGCTCCTCCCACTTTGATTTAAGCTCCTCCCACTTTGACTTAAGCTCCTCCCACTTTGACTTAAGCTCCGCCCACTTTAACTTAAGCTCCTCCCACTTTAACTTAAGCTCCTCCCACTTTGACTTAAGCTCCTCCCACTTTGACTTAAGCTCCTCCCACTTTGATTTAAGCTCCGCCCACTTTGACTTAAGCTCCTCCCACTTTGATTTAAGCTCCTCCCACTTTGTCTTAAGCTCCGCCCACTTTGACTTGAGCTCCTCCCACTTTGACTTAAGCTCCTCCCACTTTGACTTAAGCTCCTCCCACTTTGACTTAAGCTCCTCCCACTTTGATTTAAGCTCCGCCCACTTTGACTTAAGCTCCTCCCACTTTGATTTAAGCTCCTCCCACTTTGACTTAAGCTCCTCCCACTTTGACTTAAGCTCCTCCCACTTTGACTTAAGCTCCGCCCACTTTGATTTAAGCTCCGCCCACTTTGACTTAAGCTCCTCCCACTTTGATTTAAGCTCCTCCCACTTTGACTTAAGCTCCTCCCACTTTGACTTAAGCTCCGCCCACTTTGACTTAAGCTCCTCCCACTTTGACTTAAGCTCCTCCCACTTTGATTTAAGCTCCTCCCACTTTGATTTAAGCTCCTCCCACTTTGACCTAAGCTCCTCCCACTTTGACTTAAGCTCCGCCCACTTTGACTTAAGCTCCTCCCACTTTGACTTAAGCTCCTCCCACTTTGATTTAAGCTCCGCCCACTTTGACTTAAGCTCCTCCCACTTTGACTTAAGCTCCGCCCACTTTGACTTAAGCTCCTCCCACTTTGACTTAAGCTCCTCCCACTTTGACTTAAGCTCCGCCCACTTTGACTTAAGCTCCTCCCACTTTGACTTAAGCTCCTCCCACTTTGATTTAAGCTCCGCCCACTTTGACTTAAGCTCCACCCACTTTAGGGTTAGGGTTAGGGTTAGGGTTAGGGTTAGGGTTAGGGTTAGGGTTAGGGTTAGGGTTAGGGTTAGGGTTAGGGTTAGGGTTAGGGTTAGGGTTAGGGTTAGGGTTAGGGTTAGGGTTAGGGTTAGGGTTAGGGTTAGGGTTAGGGTTAGGGTTAGGGTTAGGGTTAGGGTTAGGGTTAGGGTTAGGGTTAGGGTTAGGGTTAGGGTTAGGGTTAGGGTTAGGGTTAGGGTTAGGGTTAGGGTTAGGGTTAGGGTTAGGGTTAGGGTTAGGGTTAGGGTTAGGGTTAGGGTTAGGGTTAGG